>NW_006239228.1:606662-648759 GCF_000226075.1 Solanum tuberosum
CAGACACAGGTATTCAGGATCATCAACAGGAGCTTCGTTGATACATCCGAGAGTTCGAGTTAGCTATGGTGAGCCTCCTTATTTTTCGGAGGATTTTATTTACTTTTCAGTTTAGTTAGGATGTCGTGGGTCTTGTCCTGACTTCCATCGTTATCAGTTAGAGGCTTCATAGATAGTCAGTATAGTTGAGAAGTCTGTATTATTCATTTATTTTATTAAATGTTTTAAAGACTTAAGTTACCCATTTTGGGGCGAGTTAAATATATTATATTGTTAAGATTTTTCTTTGGATTTAAAATTTGTATTTAAGTTTTATGAACTCTTATTTCAGTTTTAAGCTTTTGCATGCTTAAGTTAGTCTTCCGCTTGTAGTCAGCCGGATGAGGGTTCGCTTGGAGACCAGCAATGGTCTTCGAGTGCCGGCCACGTCTAGGGTGTAGACTCGGGTCGTGACAGTTGGCTCATATATGCGAAAATATGATTGAAAAAAATGGTCAGACTATACGTAGTGCTTCCTAAACTCATTACGTCTTATATAATTTTTTTTGAGAAAAAAAATTCCAGGTGCCCCTAAATCGTCAGATCCATAGGCTAATACACATGAAAAATGACGAAAGTCGCGTACTTCTTAAAACTTGGCTCATAAATGTGAAAATTGTGTGAAAAACGGTCGGACTATACATAATGCTTCCCCAACTCATTACAGAGGTCCTTATATAGTTTTTTCAGGAAAATTTTCGGGTATCCCAAAGGCACCAGATCCATGGGATAACATTAGCCCGCGAAAAATGACAAAAGTTGGGTAATTCTTAAAAAATGGATCGTAAATGTAAAAATATGCGTGATAAAAATGGCCGAATTATACGTAATGCCTCCCTAACTCATTACGGGGTCTTCATATGGTTTTTTTAGAAAAAAATCTCGGGTGCTCCAAAGGCGCCAGATTATGGGTTAATACACACGAAAAATGACAAAAGTCGGGTTATTCCTAAAAGTTGATTTGTAAATGTGAAATAATGTGTATAAAATGGCAGGACCATACGTAAAGCTTCCCCAACTAATTACAGAGTTCATATAGTTTTTTATGAAAAAAATATTCGGTGCCCCAAAGGCGCCAGATCTGTGTGCTAATACACATGAAAAACGGTGAAAGTCTAATAATTTCCAGAAGTTGGATTGTAAATGCGAAAATATGCATGAAAAAATGGTGGACAATATGTAATGCTTCACCAACACATTACAAAGGTCCTCATATAGTTTTTTCAGGAAAAAAAAATTTGGGTGCCCCAAACGCGCTTGATCCATGGGCTAATACACACGAAAAACGGCTAAGTTGGTTAATTCCTAAAAGTTAGCTCGTAAATGCAAAAATAAGCGTGAAAAAAATGGCGTGACTATACATAATGCTTCCCCAACTCATTATGGAGGTCCTCATATAGTTTTTTCAGAATAAATTTTCTGGTGCACCAAAGGTGTAAGATCCATAGGCTAATACACACGAAAAATGATGAAAGTCGGGTAATTACTAAAAGTTGGCTCGTAAATGCGAAAATATGTGTGAAAAAAAGTATATATTGGATTATCATATGGTATATATACTATAATACAATTCACATAAATTATCTTCCAAATACGAAGATTTGTTTTTTCGTAAGCGTATATAGCCGCCCCTATACTGTCCTACAACAGGAAGTATGTCAATTGTAATGTCCTTGATTACTTAGAGGAGACAAATTTAAAAGTATATATTGGATTATCATACGGTAAAACGTCAATATTTATAATGGTAGGGTTGATAGAGTTGTTGCAAGGACAAAGTTATAGAACATTATTAGTGGTCCTTTTGTAAGAATTTGTATACTACTAATTACATCATGTTAGCTAGGCTTTATAGTTTGACACACAAAAAACTTTAATTAATCACTGCACCTAAAACACTCATCCAAATATTCCTAATAGTAGAATTTTAAAGAGAAAAAGGCCTTGAAAGATAGAATATGTAGTAGAGTAATAATTTAATTTTGTATGCGTTCAAAAGTCCAATTGTTGTTTGTAGGATTTTCAACTTATTCTCAGTACTGCATTGAGATTGCTATAGCTAGCTCCAACACTTATATGAAACTGCAGAATATTGTGGACGTTGTATTACAGATTTACCTTATTAATTACTCTCATAGTTAGAGGTGAAGTCAGAATTTTAACTTTATGAATTCTGAATTTTCTAAAGATAATTTCAAAAAATTGACTTCTATCAAATCCTCTCTTCTAAATAAATTTCCCCTGCTAACAAGGATTTACTAATTTGAGGGGGGGCTAGGAGGTTGATGCCAAAACCGATGATTGACAAGTATTTATTGGTGGAGCATATGTATATGTACAAAAATTATAATAATACAAAGTAAATAGTACTATTAAATTTTGAGTGAAGTAAAATATAAATATCAGGCACTAAATTCCAAGTTGGAATAGACAAATTAAATTAATATGAATTGTGATATATAACAAGTGGATATGGTTGACACAAAATATAGGCGATTGACGCATAAGACCCACAACGGGAAAATAAACAACACATTACACATGCCTAAATACCTCTTCTGCTAAAAATATGTCTAAAATGGATGTTTCCGACAAAATTGGATACAAGTCAAAGTTTGTATGCTAAAAATATCTTTGGACTATCTAAGAAAATTTAAATGTGTTTCTTATTCATTTATTTGACTAAAAGTATTCCTCAATCCATTTTTTTTGGTTCACTTTTACTCTTAAAACTTATATTCTTTTTAATTATTATTATTATTATTATTATTATTATTATTTATTATTATATAATATCTTCCTATTGAATAAAATTAAATCTCCAATCGAATAGATATTAAGCATTTACGGGTTCAATCATTGAGTTCTATTATTTTGTAATAAAATACAAATGATAAAATTTGCAACTTCTTTAGACCACCAGTAGCAGAACATAGAAATTGCACCCAATGGGAAAATATAAGGCTTTAGGGTGTGTTTGGTATGAAAGGACAATGTTTTCTGTGTAAAATGTTTTCTAACTTATTTTTTCATGTTTGGTTGGTGAGTAGAAAATATTTTATGAAAAATATTTTTTAATGTTTGGCTAGTGAATGAAAAATATTTTCCAAAAAAATATCTTTTATTTTTTGTTTGAGAGTAGAAAAATACTATTTTAAGAGAATATTCTGACCTGTGGCATAAAAAATAAAATTTTAAATTATTTTTCAAAAATATTTTAAAAATAATTGGCGGGGGATTGGCGATTCGGGGATGGCTGAGTAGGGGTAGGGGGTAGGGGGTAGAGATGGTGTAAAAAGTGAAAATTTTAAATTTTAAATATTTTTCAAAAATAATTTTTTTCAACGAGGGTGTCAGGAATAGGGGACTGGGGGGTGACATAAAAATGAAAATTTTAAAAATTTGAAATATTTTGCAAAAATAATTTTAATTTTTTTTGGGGTGGCCTGGGTGGGGGTGTCGGGGGAGGGGGGAATTTTTTTTGACGGGGTAGCTTGGGTGGGGTGGAAGGGGGTGAGGGTAGTGGCGAAGCAAGAAATTTTATAAAGGGTGTCTAAGAATTACATTAATTAAAAAAATGACGAATGGGTGTACTGAAAATTTTAAAATCAAACTACGTAATATTAATAATTAAATTTCTTTTATGAACAAATGTACAAAAAAATTTAAAGTTAAACTACATAATATTTAATGTGTATATTTAGTTCAATACAACGTGATCGGACAGAAGAAAAAAAAGAGAGAAAATAAGAGAAATTTCAACTTAGGATGACGTTATTTTTACGCTTCAAAAGACGAGGACAGTAACAACGAGACATGTAAAATAAAGAGTACAATCAAACAAGTTTTTTTAAAAAGAATTCTATATGAAGCCTTTTTTTCTTTTAGTTGTTTTATATAAAATTTTAGGGTTGTTTATGAACTTAAATTAAATAAAAAAATAAGTTTTATTTAAAATTTTAATTAAAATAAAAAAGTCAAAGTTAAATCAATTAAAATTCTGTTTGGCTGTTAAATTTTTAATTTTTTTCTTAAATTTTTAAGTTGTATCTAATTAAGGATTATTTTATCAAATAATATTAATTTTGAATTATTTCTAATAATAGATTTATTAACTATTATTTAGGTTTAGAAAGCAACTAAAAAATTTAAAATATAAAAAATGGCATAAAGGACAAATATTGTTGGTGAGAATCGAACTTGCGCTCCCCGCTCCCCCTGCCCGTTACTTTTTCATCCCCTAGAATCACTGAGGTACACATGCTTGATGGGCTTAGCGTGTCCAAAATATATTAAGTAGTCATTTAGGGTACTATTTTACTTATATATACGGTATAATTTTCTGACGAATCGGACACCCTGACACCACTGTAGCTCCGCTCCTGGGTGGGGGGTCGCGTAAAAAATGAGATTTTTTTCAAAAAAAAAATTCTACAAGGGTGGCCGAGGGAAGGGGCGTAAAGAATGATTTTTTTTTTAAAAAATAGAGATATTTTTTCAAAACAATTTTTTTGTAGAGGAAGAGAGCAGGGGGTTAGGTGAGGTAAAAAAAATCTAAAAATTTGAAATATCTTTCACAAATAATTTTTAATTTTTCACAAATAAGTTTTGTTTGTCCGACAAGGTGTTGAAAGACTTGAAAAATGACTTCTCCACCTGATCTCAAACAGTGACCTCTTAGTCGGTGTCGGTAAAATAACTGGAGACTCAAATGTGATAGATCTCCACCCATTTCAATCCAAGGCAAAATTAAATATTTACTAGTGATACCATACTAAATCCCAAGAATGATTGTTGAAGAAATTAGAACTATATCGTGTCACGATGTTAAATAAGACGCTTCTTAGAAGGCAATTCAAGTTTTACTTTTATTTTGTTGCTTTCAATAATTGTGTAAGGTTCCACTAGTCTTATGAGTTATGACACTCGAATATAGGGGTGTACATAGTCGGGTTGGTTCGAGTTTTTCAAATATCAAACCAAACCATTTGTGTTGGATTTTTAAATTTATAAACCAAACCAAACCAATAAAAGTCGGGTTTTTCAACCTCGGGTTTTTTTGGATTTTTCGGTTTTTCGGGTTGTTTTGGGTTTTTCCGGTAAAGTATTCATACCAACATATAATTTACTTGTTACTTCAAATATTTCTTTAGTCCTACCAAAATACAACTATCTAAGATGTTTCTTAAAAATATAACACTATATGATATGATTAATGACACTAAAATATCCAACAAAAATAATAATAATGAAATCGCGTAAAACAAATATTGCAAATTAACAAGTCATAATGAAAATGATCATAATTTAAAAGTACTAAATCATGCTAAAATTAAGTTTAATAAGTATTAGTTACATGACTAAATATTAAAGGAAATTAAAATTAGATTATGTATTTTAATTGTCTAAATCAATGTAAAACTAAAGAACAAATATTCAATATTATTGTCATTCTTAGTGTTGAATTGATTTTGATTTAAGCTTTATTATAATTACCAACATATGTGGATTATAATATTTATTGGCCCATTCACAATTCTAAGTTTCAAACTTGAAATAATATATTAAAAGATAAAAACTATGAAAAAGTATAAGAAATATTTAAAAATTATATCAAAGTAAATATTTTTATGTATAAAATAAAATTTTAAAATTATATATATAATGTCGGGTTGGTTTGGTCTCGGATTGGTTTTTTTTAGTTAAAACCAAACCAACCCAAATATAGTCGGGTTTTTTTTTTTCAAAACCAAACCAAGTCAAACCAAACCACTAGTCAGGTTTTTTTTTTTGGGTTAACTCGATTTGTGATTTGATTCGATTTTGATTCGATTTTGTACACCCCTACAGTCGAATATAGTGAACCCATTCTTTAACTTTAATGCTTAAAAATTACAACAAGAAAGAGAAAATACAATTTAAAATTGACATGACCCAATAAAATTATATTAAATAAAATATAAATATAAATAAAATAAATTATGGGTCCACTATTCTTTAATGCTCGTCACATCCAAAAGGGAAAACAAATTCCGACATCTTTCTCCTTCAACTTAGAACATTTTTCTTCTTTCTTTTTCCTTTTAAATTGAATTTTTTTAAAAATATACTATATTCATCCACTTTTAACTATTATAGTTTCGTTTTTAGAATAAAACTTTAAAAAATTTTACTAACATTTTATGATGTATTTTTTCATTATATTAATATGTAAAAAATTGTAATTTATAGTACTTCTCGTATATTTTTTGAATATCTACATTTTTTAAAATTATTGAACTAATGTAATCTAATTTAATTTTAAAATTTAGTCAAATTGACTTTCGAAAAACGCAACATGACAAATAAAAGTGGATGGAGGGAGTATCTCTCAAAATATTAGGAATTGGTAAAAAATTTCCTTGATGAAATTATTTTTGTCAAAAAATTTGATGAAATTATTTTCAATATAACATTCGCAAAAAGAATAAAGTAAAATAAATAAAAGTAAAACTTACTCTATAAAATTTTGCAATTTCTGAAAGGTTTATTAGGGTCGAGCTGTAGTCTACAGATGTTTATACAATACAAGTCTTAGTTTAAGTATTTAAAAAAAATGATAATAATTTCAAATTTGAATATTTAAATAAAAATTGACATGAAAGGAGTGGATATTCAAATTTGATAAAAAAAATAAATTAATATTTAAAATCTAATTAAGGAAAAGTAAAGAATTTTTTTTTGAAGGAAAAATATTTGTAGCTATCATGAACTATGACAGAGGATAGAAAAAAAAAGATAATCAAACCCTTATTAGAAAAATTTACCTTCTAAACTGAAAATTCTATCTAAATCAAAACTATATTTGTCAGTATTAGAAATTGGTAAATTTTTCCTAATGTCAGAAATATTCACAACTTAATTATATGTTTATATGAAGATTTTATCGGAAAATATTCAAAAAAAACCAGAGATTTAATGTACAAATTTAAAATCCTAAAAAAATAATTAATTTGATATTTAAAAACTCAAACCAAATCAATTCATGTACAACCATACAATTTATAATTTATGACTGACAGTAAAATTATATTTTGATAGACTTCTCTATATTTTGTTATATATTCTACGATGTGATGACTTTTGTTGGTCTATTTGAATCAAAATTAATAAAAAAATTTGGTCATTTCCAATTTCATTCTTGAAACTTTCAAGAGTCTCCTCATGTTTACATTTTATATTTCTGTTTGATCTATTTAAGTTTTTAGATATATGTGCTCTAAATTAAGTATTTTTTATTCGATCCGTTTATATCCGACTCGACCCGTTTATTTGTGGATATTATTTGCGTGATTAGTTTTTTTTTAACCCCCTTGATGAAAATCTCGCCTCCATCACTGGCGAAATAGTGTTTTAGTGGGTCATAGGACGTATATTTTAGAATTAGTTATTTATCTCTTAGCATATATATTTGGGCATGTTGTTTTTGTTATTTGAATAACTTCAGTTCAAAAAATAAAAGAAGAAGTAGCACAATTTCTCTTTAATATTCTCTGCACTTTCCTTGTTTCTCAGATTTTTGTGTCTTTCCTCTGTTCTCAGCCCAACAATTCTTGGTATTAGAGCACATGTCAACTAACGACAGTTCATTGAGTGTGGCACAACCACTTATTCATGTCTTCAAGAGAGAAAGCTACGAATTTTGGAGTATACATATGAAAACTATACTCAAGTCTCAAGATAACACCAAATTTTACACTAAAATAGTGTCACCATTATTTTAGTATAAATGAACTCCAATCTATTACACTAATTTTTACACTAAAAAAATATGTTTTTTTAAAAATATTTTTTCTCTATTTAATATTATATTATTATTTTTTATTTTATTATATTTTCTTATTTCATAAAACAAATTTATCTCTTACAAGGCTAGTTCTGGCATGAGCCTTATACATAAAATTTAACATCGTCAGAGCTCCATCTAAATATTTTCTTTTTGGATTCACACTCAATTTTGTTGTTCTTTTGAAAATTCTCCTCAATTTGTTTGCCCTTTTAGGTTTTGGCTCTCCAGACTCATTTATATGTACAAAAATTGACATCACTTAAAAATAAAATAATGTAAATATTTTTTTTGTTTAAAAAAGAATGATCTAGTTTGACTAGACACTAATTTTTTTAAAAAAAAACTTTACAATATGATGGCCATAAATTAAAATTATGTCAAATGTACCAAAATGCTCTTTAATATTATGGCCTTAAACATGTCATGTTGAAAATTGAAATTAAAATGTGGCCAAAAACAAAAAAAAAACATTATTTTAAATAGATTAATAAAAATTAGATTATTTTTAAAAAAATAAATAAAATATTAATTTTTGTAAAAGATCAATCTGAATCAGTCACAAAACTCCAAGCTCAAACAGACAAATTGAATTAATTGATTTATGATAATTAATCGATATGATTGGCACAAAATCTTGCATATATATGCGATTTGACACATAAGGCCCACGGCCGCAAAATACACATGCCTAAATACCTCCTCCTCTGGTAAAATGTCAATGTCTATAATGGTAGGGTTGATGGCATGAAAAAAGGTATCAAACAAGTTACTATTAATACATAGAGCTAATGCAAATATTATTTTTTGTTAATAAACCTAGCAAATGATTCCTTAATGTATTATTCCCTCCATTTAAAAAAAATGATCTGATTTAATTTAACATGAAATTAAAAAAAAAATAGAAATAATTTTTTAATCTTGTGGTCTTAAATTAAAGTATGCCAAAATGTCTTTTAGAGCCTGTTTGACATTACTGGAGGCCAAAAACACTTATTTTCAGAAAAAAAACATTTTTGTTGAAAAATTAAGTGTTTGGCAAATCAGTAAAATTGTTTTAAATGGAAGAAGAAACAATTTTTCTGTCGTTGGAAAAAAGCTAAAATCTATGCTTTTAAAAAAATTTAGAAGCAGAAACAAAAATATATTTTTCTCGAGACAATAATATCCTTCTCATATATACATATTTACCAATATACTTCTTATTAATTAATTATCATATTTCATAGCAGGTATGGTTAAATTAGAATTTTATTCTTTGTATAATGAATTTTACGTTTATATATTATATATTATATATTATTTTACACATTATTTTGTAGAATTAGCAAAAAGGTAACAACAATATTTTTACAAGATTAGAAAAAAAAATTAACAATTAAAGATTTCAACCTCCCCAAAAAGGTATAATATTGATTAAAAATTTAAACATGTAAATTTTAATTTTTTTAAAAAAAAATTGTCAAACACAATTTGCTTATGAAAATCACTTTTCATATAAATTAGCCAAATACAAATTGTGTTTTTTCAAAAACACTTTTCTAAACAGTCATTTTAAAAAAGTGCTTCTAAAATAAAGTTGTTCTTAGAGGCAATGCCAAACAAACTCTTAATCTGATGGCCTAAAATATGTCATGTGGAATGCTGAAATGAAAATGTTATCAAAAAAGAAAAAAAATCATTATTTTAAAAACAAACTAAAAAGAAAAGTAAATCATTTTTTTAAAATGGAAGGAGTATTATTTCTGCTCCTTTTATGTGAGTGGCTCCTTATCCTTCTAATTTTCAGGTGTGCTGAATTTAGCTGTGGGAAAAATTTCTGATATTTATATTATTGAATGACCAATATACCCCTATTGCTATCAGGTAAGCATGTTGACAAGCATATTGACGATGATATGTGTGGTTATTCTCACTTTTATATATACCCTTTGCAATATAATATCAATCAGCAGAGTATATACTGAATAATAATTTCTAGAGATGGCTGCTAATAGTTATTCACTACTTCAAGTGGTCACCAAATGCTCTTTGCAGAAGCCTTCACGTCCAACCAAACTTGAGCACTCCAGGAATCCACTCTCATCTACTTTCAAGGTAACGTAACTCACCGTAACAAAAGAGATATTTAATAGATTTTTTTTTTAAGTGACAATACTTATTATTATAAAAATATTTAATAGTAATTGAGTTAATATAAATGAATAACATAGAGTGATGGTTATGAGAAATGTCAAAAGAATATGAAAAATTGATCGAATCTAATCAAATCGAATCAATTTATGTTTTTTTTCAATAAGATCATGAATTTTTATTCAAGTGTATAACCGTCTCAACAATTGGGATGACCTTTTTAATTTATGAAAAAAACCAAAAAATTCCCGAACCGAATAACCTTACGTACATAAATATATTTATATATTAACAATATGTTAAATTTAATATATATAAATATATTTTATAAAATATTTTTCAAATATAATTTAATATAACCTAGGTTCTAGATCTCTGGTTACTAGATGACTATGAGTGTTTGCTCTTTAATTAGTCGTTACTATAATAGACACTCTATCTAAAATTGCTCTTTAATTAGTCGTTACTGTAATGGACACTCTATCAAAAAGTAAAACTTATGCAAACACTCATATTAAATGTTTAAGATCAAACAGTATGGCAACGAAATTTTACATTCTTGTTTCCTTGGTGAAGAATTAAAGTGCGTTTTCAAGAACATATTTGCGGAAGAAATATTTTAATAGTAGTATATTTTGAGGTGATATAACCGAAAATTAACCGAACCATACCGATACCGAAGAGAAACCGATATGAATGGGATGGTTTTAAAAAATCTAATTTTGATTATACATTATAAAATATCCAAAAAATTGGAATGATATAATTTTAAAAAAATAACCGACAGAACTGTCCCATTGACATCCCTAATGGTTATGGTTAAATATAATATAATGATAATTATATTATTATACTAAATAATTATCACAAATCCTTTATTTGTTGCAGTGACTATCATCTTTTACTGCAGCATTCTATTAATTTGTGCAATTAGCTAATTAGGGATCATTAATTATTATTGTTATCAAATTAAACATCTACATTGTTAAAGAAAAAGTTGCATGATTTTGACTTGAACAGCCAATATTACTGAGGGAGTTGGACCATTTTCCAAATATTTCATTAGACGTTCCAAAAGCTATCAAAGACGCTTCGTTCAATTTATTGGAAGCTTTTGTTGACTTTATATGTGAATTCGTTGACCAACCATTGCTTCCATCTAAGGTAATTTTCAATGCTGAACTCTAAATCCTAAATCCTTCTTTTTACATACGTACATGCTCTTTAACATCAAATATATTTATTTTAATTTTTGATAGAGTAATTTTGCACCGGTGGAAGAGATGATAGAAGGTACAACAGTAGGAATAGTTGAAGGGAAAATTCCAGATGATTTTCCAGAGGGTGTTTACGTAAGAAACGGTACATTGGATTTTTTTCTACGTACGTTGAAACGAAATAAATACGTAGTCCTATTGTATCGCGGGCGGGCTTAATATATAGGTATATATATTATTATTGCAGGGCCAAATCCTCTATTTGGAGGACTGAAATCGACGAGATCTATATTTGGTGAATCGAGCCATATGTGGATTGAGGGTGAAGGAATGGTTCATGCTCTCTACTTAAACAAAGAGAATGGCGGAAAATGGAAGGCGTTGTACAAGAACAAACATGTCCAGACAGATAGCTATAATATGGAAAAGGATCGAAAGAAACCAGGTTTTCTTCCTGCTATTCAAGGCGATTCTAACGCTATACTCCTCTCCTACCTTCTAAATTTGGTATGTATATATTAATACCTACGTCTATATAGTCAATTGGAGAAGTCGGATTAATTAACATTCATAAATTTCAAATCGTGGATCCATTTGTAATAATAATTTGCAGTTGAGGTTTGGTGTGACAGACAAAAGTCTGAGCAACAGTAATGTGTTTGAACATGGAAACAAATACTACTCAATTGCTGAGAACCATATGCCTCAAGAGATCGACATACATTCCCTACAAACTAAGGGAAATTGGAACATTTTAAGTGGATCTTGGAATAGACCCTTCACAAGCCACCCAAAGGTACGAATAATTGTAGTAATAAATTTTATCTTAAAAAATAGTATAGACTA
Source organism: Solanum tuberosum (assembly GCF_000226075.1). Classification (NCBI taxonomy): domain Eukaryota; kingdom Viridiplantae; phylum Streptophyta; class Magnoliopsida; order Solanales; family Solanaceae; genus Solanum; species Solanum tuberosum. The sequence continues at coordinate 618,723 of NW_006239228.1, forward strand.
TAGTAGTACATAGTAGTACGAGATCTTTTATCTTTATTTGAGGAGAAAAGTATTAAAAACACCTCTGAACTTGGCGTAAATTATTAGTTTTATCTCTAAACTATTGATAGTTTTAAAAATACCTCTCTACTTGACTAACTAAACTTGGATATATATATATCCCCAGTACATCACTGATCTGCCACATGATATAACAAGTGATCTCAAATTCTTGTGGAAGCATGTGACTCTTAATAAAAAGCCGAGAAAAGTGTTGAAAACACCCCTAAATTTAGCGAGAATTTAGGAGTGTATTTTACTCATGTTGCATGATCGGGGGTTTATTTAAGTTCAGTTAGTCAAGTAAAAGTGTGTTTTTAAAGCTATCAATAATTTGGAGATGACACTAATAGTTTGGGTGAAGTTTAAAGGTATTTTCAATACTTCTCTTATTTAATTCGTATACAACATACACGCAGAAAGCACCCGGGACGGGAGAACTAGTTATAATTGGTATTGATGGAAAAAAGCCTTATATGGAACTTGGTGTGATTTCAGGTACCACATTATTTCCTTCCCTATATAGTATGTTTATCTTTAATCGGACGTTACTCAATTTACTTATTATTTTTATTTTTTCACGATGTTACTCAATTTATTACCAATCTTTCAGCCGATGGGAAAAAAATGGTTCACAAAGCGGATCTCATGTTCGATAGATGTACCGTTTGCCATGAAATAGGAGTTACACAAAGGTATAGTATATTATTTCCTATTTTAAACTACTTGTATGATAGATAGTATACGTAAATTTTTACTAATTGGTCCTACATAAACTTGTAGATACAATGTGATCATGAATTTCCCGCTAATAGTTGACATAAGTCAACTTGTTCTTGGAGGCCAGTGAGTATATATATTAATTTTCCCTTTTTCATCTAAACCAAGTATATGTATATTTTTTAATTATATATGATAAATATATTGTGATTATGTAGGTTAATGAAGTTTGAAAAAGATGGATATGCAAGAATTGGGATAATGCCACGCTATGGTGATGCCAATTCCATCAAATGGTTTGAGGTCAACCCTTGTAGTGTATTTCACATCATTAATTGCTTCGAACTTAATGATGAGGTACGTACGCACGTATATACATATATATGTCATCTTGAAGTGTGTAACCGTTTTATATTGAGTTTTTCTTTATTAAATAAAACTGAAATACTGATTATAACTAATGATTAGTAAATGTTGTTTAATTTGCAAAGGTGGTGGTGAGAGCATGTGAAGCTCGTCAATCAGTTATACCAGGACCTAGTTCTAGCATCAACCATTTTGACAAGTTCTCCAAATGGTTGAAAAGGGAAACAAGTTCCACAAATGGCGACTCTCATGAGTTCACAAAAGAATCAACTTTTTCTCGTGTTTGCGAATGGAGATTAAACATGAAAACTGGACAAGTTAAAGAGAAGAAGAATATATTTGGAGATGAGTTTGTAATGGAATTCCCTTTCATCAATGAAAATATCTCAGGATTTAGAAATAAATTTGCTTATCTACAAGTTGTTGAGTCCACAGAGGTGTCTGGCTCAGGTAAACGTACTATATATGTACAAACTAAATAATTAATACATCTTGTGATTTACTCATTAATTATATACTAAATTATTTTAACAGGATTCTCTAAATTTGGTGGGCTAATCAAGGTTCATTATGAAGAAAAGAAAACCTTTAATATGGTATGTATACGATAGTATACCCTATACATTTCCCCTCAAAAAAGGGATTAATACTTCATGATATAGTACTAATTAATCTTAATGTGAAATGAAATATATAGGATGAAGAAGATGAATTGATTAAAGCAGAATATCACATGTTCCCAAAGAACACATTTTGTTCAGGAGCTTCATTTGTTCCAAAACTTGGAGGCATCGATGAAGACGATGGTTGGATAATTACATTTACGCATAACGAAAATGAGAATATTTCTCAAGTAAGTAAAAATACAATTAATATAGCGCGCATCAAAATTATATATCATATTTGAACTCATTAAATTTAAATCTTCGGTAATTACTTCTAATTTAATTTCTTGCAGGTTTGTATAATTGATGCAAAGAAATTTACGGAAGAGCCAGTTGCTATTATAACTTTATCGAGTAGGGTGCCATACGGATTTCATGGAGCTTTCATGCCATTAACGTCTTAAAAGTATACTATGTGATTAGGAATTTTAATATAAGCAATTAAAATTATGTATAAAGTGGCCGTCTGATGCACTAAAGCTCCCGATATGCATAGGGTCCGAGGAAGGATCCCGACCATAAGGGTCTATTATACGCAGTCTTGCCTTGCATTTCTGCAAGATGCTATTGTTAAGGCTTGAACCGATGAGCTCCTGACCACATGTCAATAAGTTGGGGGATTTTAGCTTAAAAGTTTAATCTTATATATGTTCTATGTTTATTTAATTACCTTGCATTCAATACTCTCATGTCCTAATTTATGTTATAGTGTGTGAATTGAATTTTCTGTTCAAACACACTATTAAAATTATCAAATTTGGATTTCGGAAAGCAAAAAAAATAAAATAACACATAAATAATTAGGAAAGGAGGAGTATGCTAAGTCTTATGTTTCTTCTTCAAATATTTTATTTATTTGTTATAGAGTTTTTTTTTCCTTCAAATTTATACCACTAGACAGAGTCTAGCTCAATAGAAATAAGTACAAGCAAGAGGGGCTAGGCCTTACCTTGTCAATCCTATGAGGTAACGAACCTCTATTAATTAACAAGCATGAAGAAAATAAGAGCTAGAGAGAACTAAATATTCTATGATCATCACAAAATTCGTAATACACTCTATGATGATATTACAAATGAGAATGCTTAATTAAATAATACACAAATATAAAAATCCAAGAAGAAAGTTGAGCTATCAACCTCAAACTTACTTTTATCAAATGTTATAGAGTTGTTCTTTGTCTTCATCTTCTTGTCCTTTATCATTCGTAAACATGGAGAGGACAAAAAAAATTGGGTCTTAGCTTACAACTGAACCCTACACTCCAGTCCCATACAAAAGTTCGAAATATCGTTTCCATATTATAATCATTGTCATAATTAGGCTGTGTATTAGTTGGTTCGGTTTAGTTTTGAAGTTTATCAATTAGATTTATTGGTTATTAGTTTATATGCTAAATCGTTAAAGAATCGTTAAGATATTGACTTATCGCTTATTGATTGTTAATCGATTTGGTTATCTGTTTAACTATTATGATTTGACACAAAGAAAATCATTGAAAATAACTTAGAAACAATGTGACAAACCAAATGAACTAGGGGTGTACATGGCCGGGTTGGTTTGGATTTTTCAACTATCAAACCAAACCATTTGTGTCGGATTTTAGAATTTATAAACCAAACCAAACCAATAAAACTCGGGTTTTTCGGATTTTTGGGTTTTTTCGGTAAAGTATTCATACAAACATATAATTTACTTGTATTTCAAATATTTCTTTAGTCCTACCAAAATACAACTATCTAAGGTGTTTCTTAAGAAAATAACACAAAATATGATATGATTAATGACACTAAAATATCCAACAAAAAAATTCTAATGAAATCGCGTAAAACAAATATTTCAAATTAATAAGTAATAATAACAAAGATCATAATTTAAAAGTACTAAATCATGCTAAAATAAGTTTAATAGTATTAGTTACATGACTAAATATTAAAGGAAATTAAAATTAGATTATGTATTTTAATCGTCTAAACCTATGTTAAACTAAAGAATAAATATTCAATATTATTGTCATTCTTAGTGTTGAATTGATTTTCTTTTTGCATTAGTATTAATTTGATTTTGATTTAAGTTTTATTGTAATTACCAACATCTATGGACTATAATCTTTATTGGACCATTCAGAATTCTAACTTTCAAATATGAAATAATATATTAAAAGATAAAAACTATGAAAAAGTATAAGAAATATTTAAAAATTATATCAAAGTAAATATTTTTATGTATAAAATAAAATTTTAAAATTCTATATATAATGTCGAGTTGGTTTGGTCTCGGGTTATTTTTTTTTAGTTAAAACTATGTGGGTTGGTTTGGTCTCGGGTTGTTTTTTTTTAGTTGAAACTAAACCAACCCAAATATAGTCGGGTTTTTTTTTCTAATACCAAACCAAGTCAAATCAAACCACTAGTCAGGTTTTTTTTCCGGTTTGACTCGGTTTGCGGTTTGGTTCGGTTTTCGGTTCGGTTTTGTACACCTCTAAAATGAACCATGCGCATGAGTTGATAGGTTGCATCTTGCTTAAAAGCAAATACTATCATATTGTAGATAACCGAGAGTTTGAGACAACCTAAAAAAAATAAACTAATTAAATTCTAAGTCAAGAAATTTATATACTAAATGGTTAAATATAATTATTTAATTAACTATCAAGTTATTGATTAACCTGTTAAAAAATCTCAAATCGTTCAGAATCGATAATTCACTAATAAAAAAAATCAAAATCGTTACCAAAATCACTAAATCCTTTATTTGTCGTAGTGTTTGTTACTTTCCTTGCTAATAATTATTTTAACAGGATTCACTAAATTTGGTTGGCTAGCCATTAGCGTCTTAAAAGTATAGTATTATATAAATTCCACATTTCATGAAATTAGTTATAACAACCATTTTTTTGCATGAAAATTTTGAGAATATAAGCACTAGAGATTGAAAGTCCACGTAGATTTTTGTCCAGAGTGATGAAGAATCTTTCTCTGGGTAGATGCTAAAATTACAAATTGTAATTTTTTACTTGTTAAATATATCATGTAAGTAAATTTATAATCACACATATCGTTATTAAGTGAGAAAGCGTATAGCTATTTAAAGTAAGATTAGGAATTTTAATATGAACAATTCAAATTATATATATATGGGAATCTAAATTCAGTATATACTGTTGATTCCATTGTTTTTTTTTTTGGCGTAAAAATTTAATCTTATATATATATATATGTTCTATGTTTAATTAAGTTGCATTCAAATTTAATTTCTAGTATGTTTATTATTCATTTTATCCTAATTTATGTGATAGTGTGCGAATTAACTTAAAATTTTTATGTTCAAACATACTATTAAAATTACAAAGTTTGAATTTTGAAAAGCAAAAAAAAAAAAAAAAAGTAACACATTAAGCTAAGTCTTATGTTTCTTCTTCAAATATTTTATTAATTATTTGTTATATATCGCTGTTCTTTTTTTGCATCTTCTTGTCCTTTACCATTCGTAAACATAGAGAGAACAATTTATTTTTTTGGGTTTTAGCTTACAACTGAACCCTACAGTCCAGTATCATACAAAAGTTCGAAATTATTGTTTCCATAAAATAATTGTCACAACTTACAGAGCCATAAGTTGTTAGTAACAGGAATATTCCATATCTAATCCTGATTAATATATTCCCGTATTAATTTTATTAATCGGAGATAAAATTTAAAAAGAAATGAAGACTTGTAAAATTTAACATTTTTAAAATTTGTGCTCATAAATATGTCATAATATTTAAGTGACTATAAATATCTTAATGTTTGAAAGTTGGATAGGATGACCCTAACATAAGGTTTATATCACCTCCAATTTTTATGAAATTAATACAAGATGCTCATTGTATAAAAACAAATATGTTTACTTAGATAATTTCAGCTATTCAAAGATTGCATGTTCTGTTCTAGATTAAGTAAATCTAATTTAGAGAATTATCGATAGGATAACAAAAAAACAATTAGAATTAAGAGTAAAATTAAATTGTTTTCTAGAAAAAATTGGGATAGAACAAAAAGAAAATAGAATCACGTAAACTAATACTGAATAAAGTACTTTCACTTGATCAATTTTTATTGTGAGAAATGTCATTTTCCTAAGCTAATTATTAGTTCAATTGAAAGATGCTTATACCCTAGAAATTAGATGCTCGTTGTTTATGCCAACACTATAAATACCTCTCATTAGTTAATGTAAATTAAAAATGAACAACTAGCTAGCAAATTATTTTCTTAACATCATAACTTAAAAACTGTGATAGAGATACAGATCAACGATGGCCTTACGTAGTTATACATTTAAAGTAAATTGCTCTATTCAAAGGCCTTCAATACCAACCAAAGATGAGGACTTGAAAGCCTCAATTTCATCTGCTTTGAAGGTAACCCTCCTTCCCCTCATATTCATCAACTTTGCTGCTAGTAGTCGTAGTATTACTCTAATTATAGGTTTTGTTCCTTTGGTTTCTGTTACTATTTATTGTCCCTTGTAATTCGTTTATCATATTATTTTATTGTAATTACGGTTTCTTTATCAGTATATAATTTTGTCATGCCTTGTGTGTAGTATTATCTTGATTTCTTCATTCCTATTATTTTCTTGAGCCTAGGGTCTATCGTAAATAATTTCTCTACTTGCCAAGATAAGAATAAGATTTATGTACGCACTACCCTTTCTAGACTCTAGTGACGAGTTTATAGCAATAATATGGGACAAGTGTCTCTCCGCAAAACTAGATATTTTATGTATATATATATTTATTTATTTTTTAAAATTTGGTACTCCCTCTGTCAAACAATAGTGTCCACTATTGACTTGACACACCCTTTAATAAACTATAAATAGAAGACTAATTTTAATATATCACCATTTGAATATAATAAATACAATGTCTTGAAAAATGTACTCCCTCCGTCCCATATTAGATGGGCACTTCCAACTTTACACAGTGATTAAGAAATCATTAATACAATGAAAGACTTTACCGTTTTACCCTTTGTTTATATCAATGCACATTAATATTGGGTGTTTTAAAATTTGTTTAAACTTCCAAAGGTCAATTAATTGTAGGGGTAAAATGGGAAAAAAATAATTAATCCTATCCTAATTTAGTAAGTGCTCAAGTAATATGAGACAAACACTTTTAGTAAGATGCCCATCTAATATGGGACGGAGGGAGTAATAGGGAAATGACTATAATTAATGATAAGGGTAAATTAGGAACTAAGGGGCCGTTTGGTTTGAATACAAGTTATGCTGGGATTAGTTATGCTGGGATAAGTTATACTGGATAAGTTATGCCCAATTAATTATGCTAGGATTAACTTTTATTGCTTGTTTGGTTTGTCATATGCAAACTTATATGCATTGCATAATTTCTAAGAATAAGTTGTTTGTTTACAATAATACCCTCCACCTTATTAGTTTTTTTTTTTACATTTTCTTTGCAAGCTTTAGTTGGTTATTCATCCTTAAAAAATAAAACTTTCATCTTATTTAGCTTAAATATTTTGTTTGTGCATTTCCATGAGTGTGCCGTGTGTTTTTAAAATTAAACTTTCATCTTATCTAACTTGAAAATAAAACTTCCATCTTATTTAGCTTAAAAATAAAATTTCCATCTTATTTAGCTTTAAAATAAAACTTTCATCTTATTTAGTTTAAAAATAAAACATTCATTTTATTTGGCTTAGAAATAAAACTTCTGTTTTAAGTTTACTAAGGTAAAAGAAAATTTATCATTAAAGTTATTTACATTTTAATTGATATAAAAAAATATAATTTTTAAGTGAGTAGTAAACTATTTAATTAAAAATATGCACTTTAGTAGTGAAGTGAACATTTTAAGAGAAATCAAAATATAAATACACATAAGAATTAGGCAAATAAATTCAAAGAAAAAATGTATTTATAAAATGTATTTTTTATTAGAAAATATATTATTTTAAGAACAATGAATAATTAAGATTGTGAATATCATTATAAATGTTGTTAAAAATTATGTTAATATACGTGAATGTAAAGTGGTGTAGAAAAGAGAGTTTAAGGGGGTATTTTTGTTATTTTACCTACTTTATCCCAGGATAAGTTATCCTGGGATTACTATTCCACCCCCAGGGAGGGATAACTTATCCCAGGATTAACAATTAATCCTGGGATAAGTTATCTCATCCTTTGCAACCAAACAACAAATTAAAGACCACTTAAAAGTTATCCCGGGATTAATTCCTTTTATCCATCACACCTAACGACCCCTTAGAATACTAGATTTAGTAGTAGTAGTAGAAGAAGAAGTCCAGAAAATTGGTTATCTTAAAATGAGAGGAAATCCACTATATATAAACAACAAAGGGTAGTGTGTGAAAATGTTCTTGTTGTGCCTTACCGGAAATGTCTCAACCTTTTGGAAAAGTCACAATCTTTCGGAAAGTTCACAACCTTTCATAAAAGTCACAACTTTTCATAGAAATCACACCTCCTCGTTAAAGTTACAACTCTTCATTTTCCATTCACACCTTTTAAAACCTAACTAATTTGTTAATGGTTAATTCCAATTTTTTTGGTAGTGTTTTATGTTTTACTTAGAATACCCCAAAGGCAAATTAGCTTATAATTTGCTTTGTTTTGAATTGATGAATAGCCATTTTCGAGGAATTTGGTGCATTTTCCAGTTGTAGCTGACATTCCAAAAGTTGTGAAAGAAACTTCTATCAAATTATTAGATGCCTTTGTGGACCTTGTATTTGAATTTGTTGATCAGCCATTACTTCCATCTCAGGTACATTTCCATTTATTAATTACTACCAGGTTCAATTAGTTGCTACAAATGTTAACTTATGTAATAAATTTTGACAGAGTAATTTTGCACCAGTGGAAGAGATTGGAGAATCCTTTCAAGTAATTACAGTGGAAGGGGAAATTCCAGATGATTTTCCGGAGGGTGTTTACATAAGAAATGGTCAGGAATTGTCCATTCGTTCACTTTTACTTGTTTACTTTTTAGACTTCGCACATCCCTTACGAAACAATGATTGATACGAGTATTTGCAGGTTCAAATCCTCTGTTTGGAGGTCTGAAATCGACCAAATCTATATTTGGGAAATCAAGACACATATGGATTGAAGGGGAAGGAATGCTTCATGCTTTGTACTTCACAAGAGAAAAAGGAAGAGGAACTTGGAATACATTCTACAATAACAAGCACACCCGAACGGAAACTTTCAAGATGGAAATACATAGAAAGAAACCTGGATTTCTTCCTGCTGTTGAAGGGGATTCTCCTGCCATTTTAATGGCTTACGCCTTGAATTTGGTATGAAACTTACTTACATCATCCAAAATACTCCCTCGTTTCAATTTGTTTGTCTTAGTTCATTTTTAGTCTGTTTAAAAAAGAATGTCTCTTTCTCTTTTTGGCAACTCCATAATCTTAACTTTCTACATGGTATGTTTAAGCCTGCTGCGAGATTAAAGGACATTCTGGTACATTATGTATATCTTTGTTTAAGAATACAAGATTCGAAAGTCTTATTTACTTTCTTAAACTTCATGTCAAGTCAAAACTAGACAAATAAATTGAAACGAAGGGAGTAGTAGTATTCTATCGTTGTTTACTAGCTTAGGCTAATTTGATTGTGGTATGAACTTAGTCAAAATAACTTGCTATTCGAATAGTTATTGATCTTTCTTTTAAAACTTGCATTCGATAAGCCTTCACTTGTTGGTGTTGTGTTGTAGTTGAGATTTGGCGTGGAAAACAAATATCTAAGCAATACAAGCATCTTTGAGCACTCAAAGAAATACTACTCTATTGCTGAAAATCACTTGCCTCAAGAGATAGACATATATTCCCTTGAAACACTGGGTAATTGGAATGTCAACGGAGCTTGGAGTAGACCATTCACAAGTCATCCAAAGGTAATGAAGTTCTAAAAAGTTCTTATAGTGTGTGCGCGCACATCTTAAATGCAAACATGTTGTTTTATCTACAGAAAGCCCCTGGAAGTGGCGAACTTGTTACAATGGGGATATATCCAAGAAAACCTTACTTTGAACTAGGAGTCATTTCAGGTATGTTATTCCTTTTACTGGTGAAAAATGAAGATGTTAATACAAGATCGATGAACATTATGAAGGGGATTCAATTAAACTTCTACATAAATTTATTTAGCTCGCGAATAATTTGTTAGTTCCTACTTTCAGCTGATGGCATGAAAATGGTACACAAGGTGGATCTTAAGTTCAATAGGTGCACCCTATGCCATGACATAGGAGTTACACAAAGGTAATTTTGATCACAACATTTAAGAGTGTTTCAACTTATGATATTACTAAGCTAATATTTCACTAATTCTGTAATATCTTACTATCCATAGGTACAACGTGATCATGGATTTTCCACTAACTATTGACATAAATCGCCTCATTAGGGGAGACTCGTAAGTAGTTTAATTTATCTTTTCCATTAATGATGTTGCAATCTAATGAAATTGTTTTGATTATATTTTTGCTCTATCATTTGGTTAATAGATTGATCAAATATGATAAAGATGGATATGCGCGGATTGGAGTAATGCCACGCTATGGTGATGCTAATTCTGTTAGATGGTTTGGTGTTCAACCAAGTTGTGTATTTCACTTAATAAATTGTTTCGAAGACAATGATGAGGTAGTTTTAGTTCTACTTTGTAATTGAATTTACTTCGATATGTGTGTGATTCTAATTTGTTTGGCAAAAGGTGGTTGTACGGGGATGCAAAGCTCGTGAATCTGTATTACCTAGACCTGGTTCCAAAGTCAAAGAATTCGAGAGATTTTCCAAAGGGTCTGAAGAGACAAGTTCCACAAAAATAAATAATGAATCCTTAGAAGAATCGTTCTTTTATCGTGTTTGTGAATGGAGACTAAACATGAGAACAGGGGAAGTAAAGGAGAAAAATGTCATAACCAACTTCTTTATGGAATTCCCTATGATCAATGAAAAGTTCATTGGTCTAAAAAACAAATTTTGTTATCTACAAGTGGTAAACAATGAAGTTAGCTCCATTTCAGGTTACTATAATTTGATCTTTATAACATTATGAATTTATTTTTATTTTTTTGGTTGCTTATGACTATAATTTGATATTTTGAATTTATGATCAGATGGATTAGTTAAATATAGAGGGCTTGCCAAACTTCAATTTGAAGAAGATGTGGAATTGATTAAAGTTGAGTATCATATGTTGCCAGAGGGTAATTTTTGTAGTGGAACAACCTTTGTTCCAAAATCTCAAGGTGTTGATGAGGATGATGGTTGGCTTGTGACATTCACACATAATGAAAATACAAATGTATCTCAAGTGAGTTGTAATAGTTATATATAGTTGAATATAATATCTAATAAAGTTAGATTTTGTTAAGAGAGGTGCTTTACAAGTGAAAGTCAATACTAATGTGAACAATTATTGTTTCTTGTAGGTATATATAGTTGATGCAAAAAACTTTGCAACACACCCTATTGCCACAATCACATTACCAAGTAGAGTGCCTTATGGATTTCATGGAGCTTTCATGCCTTTATAACCTAGTGCGCGCCATTTACACGCGTCCCCTATTACAATTGTATTATCCCTCTTTTGATAAAATTAAATCATGTGTATTGGTATTTTTGAGTGTCATTTGCTCTTCCTTTCTATATTGGATAATAATGTGTTGATAAGACATACCAATAACTGAGTAATAGCTATATAGCTCATTTTGTCTTCCTAGTTTTGTGTTATTTAATTTTATTACTTATGTTCTTCTTATAGAAAAGACTTGTTTAATTTTGGAGAAACACCTCCTATATATTCATTGTATTAGCAATCGATATAAAAATTAGTTTTTGATTATTAATGTAATGAGTTCTCTAGCTTATTATGGGTCACGTTCTCACATAAACTAAATCGGATAAAATAGTTGACAGTCATTTGATCAATTTTTATTATGAGAGATGTCATTTTCCTATGTTAAGTCATACTATCATACATAACTCCAATTGAAAGATGCTTATTTCCTAGAAACTAGATGCTCATTGTTTACACCAAAACTATATATACCTCTCTTTAGTTAATGTCAAAAATTGAACAGCTAGCAAGTTATTTTTTTTAATATAACATCATCTCTAAAAAAAACTGTGATAGAGAGGCAGGTTGACGATGGCCTTATGTAGTTATACATGTAAAGTAAATTGCTCCTTTCAAAGGCCTTCAATTCCATCCAAAGTTGAGGACTTGAAAGACTCAATTTCCTCTGCTTTGAAGGTAAACTTTGCTGCTAATAATTCTTAATTTACTAGTAGTTTTAGGTTCTTGTTTCTTCGATCTTTGTTATTATCTATCGTCTCTTGTAATTCGTTTATTGTAGCTACTATTCTTTTTTAGCATGCTTTGTCATGCCTTGGTGTAGCATGTTGTCCTAGTTTCTTCATTTCTTTTATTTTATTGAGTCGAGGCTGTACACACTATACCCTCCCACAGACCCCCCACTTGTGGGACTACGCTGATCAGTATGTATGTTATTGATGATGTTATAATCCATCACTAATTAGGATTGATGACGTAATTAGTCTGTTGCTAATTCCTGTTTTCTGGTTCGTTTTGAGTTGATGATTAGCCATTTTCGAGGGATTTGGTGCATTTTTCAATTGTAGCTGACATTCCAAAAGTTGTGAAAGAAACTTCTTTCAAATTATTAGATGCATTTGTGGACTTTGTATTTGAATTTGTTGATCAGCCATTACTTCCATCTCAGGTACATGATTTCCATTAAATTAATTACTACAAGATTCAATAATTAATGTAAATTAGCTACTACTAATTAATTTTGACAGAGTAATTTTGCACCAGTGGAAGAAATTGGAGAAGCTGTTGTAGTAACTACAGTGGAAGGGGAAATTCCAGATGATTTTCCGGAGGGTGTTTACATAAGAAATGGTCAGCAATTGTCCTTCTCTTCAATTAAGATATGTTCAATTAATTAAAGGGTTTAATTTCTATATGCTTGTTTTTTCATGTTATCTAAAAATCTACAATCTGGAATCAGCTAGTCAGTCACTATCTGTCTTATTTGTTGTCATATTTAAAATGGCAGCTGGGCAAGAAAACATATTATTCTTGGTTTAGTGGTTTTGTACTTTTGTTAAGATTTAATTAATACCTACCCCGAAAATGACCACGTTTTGTTAGTTTAATACTTAAATTATAGGGTGTTGTTAGTCCTTGAATTATTTCATTATATTTGGTTCATTTGAAGCCAACTCGAAGGAACAACAACAATAATAAGAGCCTGGCTGAATTTAAGTAATAACTTTTAAGCATCAAGTACTGAAAAATACTTTTTAAGTGTGGGAGCTGATCATATATTATTATAAGTGGGAAACTCCAATATGCAAAGTTAAATTATCATATTATCCTCACACTAAATTAAAATATCATTAAATATCTAATTATTTAAATACTAAGTAATAATTATATTATATTATACTAAATACTAAAAATAAGAAGGTGTCAAGTCAAACTTTGAAAGAAAAAAATATTTCATAGAAAATTGTTAGAAATTATTTCATAGAAAGTTGTTAGGAATTACTTTTTTTTTTTATAAAAACGCTTTTATTTAATTCTTTTAAGAAAGGTTATGTTTAAGTGGATTAAATTTGTTAATTAGATAAAGCCTTTTTATATAAAAAAAAAAAAGTTAGATAATTAAAGCGTTTATCGTTTATCCTTTATTCTTTATTCTTTTTCTATAATTAGTGTGGTTAAATGAATTAAATTTGTTATCCTTTATTATAATTAGTGTAATTAAATGTATTGAATTATTAGTAAAAACAATCAACCTTTCCTCTCCCCCATGTCTAAGATCACTAAGTTCTGAAAATTAACTTAAACAACTCTGATCTTCACCTTTTCATCTTATCCTATAAATCTTTAGCTATATATACATCATGAAAAAGTAATTTTTCTTTACCAATTGCCTCTTGTTGATGTGAATTATTAGGCAATTTTCAGGTACTTTTTTTTTGTTTTGAAATATTAATATTTGTTTTGATCCTAATTAGAATGATATTTTGTATCATAGTTTTATCTTTACCATTTTAGATGGCTTTTTTTTTTCAACTGTTTTTAAATATCTGAATTTTTGTGGAACAATTATTATACTCTTATTTTGTCATATTTTCCTCATTCTTGTATTTACTTCTCTTTTTCTATATCATTTTAATTTTTAATTGATAAGCTAAATTTCTTTTCAGGTTATTGTCACATTAACCGTATGAAATATATATATTAAAAGTGGGAACAAAAAAAGTTAAAAGTTGAATTATCAAATTATCCTTTATAGGTTGAATAGTCATTTAAGTATTTAATTAAACACTAATCCTTTAATTATTGGTATTAAAAAGTAAATTTACCTATCTATTAATAATATATTTCATTAAAATGAAACAAGAAAACAGATACATTCTCACTCATTAGTTCATTCAATTCAATGTGTGGAATTGCTTTCATATTCCACAATTATTCAACCTTTAGAATTTCTTTTTAGTATTTTTAGATTTGTAAAATTTTCGGTAATAAATATAAACTTTAAACTAATAGTATTCAAGAAGTCCAAGTGACGGGCATATCTATGTGGTCAAGAGAATCATTTAACTTTTTCTTGCTCTTTTTGGATTTTCAATTATTTTAAAATTTATATGCTATGTACCATTCATAATATATATATAAAAGTTTAAAGTTGAATCCTTCTCTAAAGTAATTTAAATAACTTAATTAATGTAGTAGTATTTGACTTTATGAAAATTTATGTGCATTTTTGTATTTTTATGCAGTTCATAAAAGTAATTAATACTTTCATATATAGGAAAAATCAAAGAATTATATTTGAAGTCTTATTATTATGATGTGGTTATTTTTTGTTCACTATAAATAATATGATAACACTATTTATTTAAATATCATTTGCCGTAATGTTTTTCTCTCTTTTATTTACTTATTTATTATTTTTCTTCTTCTTCTTTTGCTTTAAATATTCACCTTCATAATTCATATCTAATATAATTACCTATTCAATTGGTACTCTTAATATTCATAACTCTCATGTTTTTCATATTTATAACTTTCAAATATTTAATTTAAAACTTTAGGGTGTCTTTGATATTCCTCTACTTTTATCTGTATAAATCATTCTTTTTATTTCATGAGAAGAATCCCTACCAAAGGTTATCCATTTTCTGTACAATTAAAGTAGTGAAGCACTTGGATCATTATTAAGGCTTTTGAATTTTATTTGGTTACGGGAGAAGGTATCATCAAGAACTCTACTCCTTATGTATTTTTTTTACTATATATATTGTTATAATAATTAAAGTCTTAAGAAGGATATGAATGTTGTATTTGTTCTTATCTATTTAATTTTTTTGTATTCTTTACCGATTTATACTTCTTTAATTTAATCTTCTATGAAATTATGAATGTTATAAGCCTATCTTTATTAGTGCTGAAATTACTAATTTATGACTTTTATATTAGTTTTTAAATGTACTTTTTATAATATTTTCTTTCTTTTAGCCTTTCCTTACTGATATGGTTTCTTTAAGTAGCAACATATTTGTGTACGTATTGATATGAGAGCGTAATCAGAGATTATTGAGGATAAGTCATAGATATATTCATATTATTAGAGGCTACACTATCTTAATTAGTTTTCCATATTTCTTGCTTGATGGTCAATGTACTATTCGATTATTAAGAATTTTATTTAATGAATAAAATATAAATTGGTAAAACTAATCATCAAAGTTAATAGTCGTCTAACTTGTAAACTTAATAAACTCCATTAATTTACAGGCTCAAATCCTCTGTTTGGAGGTCTCAAATCGACCAAGTCCATATTTGGGAAATCAAGTCAGGTATGGATTGAAGGCGAAGGAATGCTTCATGCTTTGCACTTCACTAGAGAAAAAGGAAGAGGGACTTGGAATATCTTCTACAATAACAAACACGTCCAAACGGACACTTTCAAGATGGAAATACATAGAAAGAAACCTGGTTTTCTTCCTGCTATTGAAGGGGATTCTCCAGCCATTTTAATGGCTTACGTTTTGAATGTGGTATGAAACTTACTTACATTCGAATAACTAGAAATTAATCTGATATATACGAGGTAAGAATCTTAGTAACATGGTTGTTTCTTTGCAGTTGAGATTTGGCGTGGAAAACAAACATCTAAGCAATACAAATATTTTTGAGCACTCAAAGAAATACTACTCTATTGCTGAAAATCATTTGCCTCAAGAGATAGACATATATACCCTTGCAACATTAGGTAATTGGAATGTCAATGGAGCTTGGGATCGACCATTCACAAGTCATCCAAAGGTAATTATGTTCTAAAAAAGTCTAATAGTGTGTATAACAGTATCGTTCATCATCGTATTTTATCCACAGAAAGCCCCTGGAACTAGTGAACTTGTTATAATGGGAATATATCCAAGAAAGCCATACTTTGAGCTAGGAGTCATTTCAGGTATTGTCATTTTCTAGTATCTCCTTCTTCTCATAATGATCTTAATTCAAGATGAGCATTAAAAAAGAGAATTTAAATTGGTGCATAATATATATATATTTAGCTCGCTAATAATTTGTTAATCGGCTAATTCCTACTTCCAGCTGATGGCAAGAAAATGGTTCACAAGGTGGATCTCAAGTTCAATAGGTGCAGCCTATGCCACGATATGGGAGTTACAGAAAGGTAATCGACTTTAGGAATGTTTCAATCGATAATGATCAATATTTTTAAGCTCATGTTTGGCTAATTCTGTAATATCTGACAATCCATATATAGGTACAACGTGATCATGGATTTTCCTCTAACTATTGACATAAATCGACTCATTAGGGGAGACTCGTGAGTACTTTAATTTATCTTTTCCATTAATGATGTTGCAATCAAATGAAATCGTATTGATTATATATTTGCTCTGTCTTTTGGTTTGTAGATTGATAAAGTATGATAAAAATGGATATGCGCGGATTGGAGTAATGCCACGATATGGTGATGCTAATTCCGTTAGATGGTTTGGTGTTCAACCTAGTTGTGTATTTCACCTAATAAATTGTTTTGAAGACAACGATGAGGTAGTTTCAGTTCTGTTTTTAACTAAATTTACTTCTACATATTGTATAAGTTGAGTGATTGACCAATATAAAATGTATGTGATTCCGATTTGTTTGGCAAAAGGTGGTTGTATGGGGATGTAGAGCTCGTGAATCAGTATTACCAAGACCTGGTTACAAAGATAAAAAATCCAAGAGATTTTTCGAAGGGTTTGAAGAAACAAGTTCCACAAAAAACAATAATGAATCTTTAGAAGAATCATTCTTTTTTCGTGTTTGTGAATGGAGACTAAACATGAGAACAGGGGAAGTAAAGGAGAAAAATGTCGTAACTAAGTTCTTTATGGAGTTCCCTATGATCAATGAAAAGTTCATTGGTCTAAGAAACAAATTTTGTTATCTACAAGTGGTAGATAGAGAAGCTAGCTCCATTTCAGGTTACTATCATTTGATCTTTACACCATTATGAATTTTCGTTTTCGTTAAAAAAATTTGGTACGTTGCTAATGACTGTAATTTGATACTATTTTGAATTTATGATTAGATGGATTAGTTAAATATGGAGGACTTGTCAAACTTCAATTTGAAGAAGATATGGAATTGATTAAAGTTGAGTATCATATGTTGCCAGAGGGTAATTTTTGTAGTAGAACAACCTTTGTTCCAAAACCTCAAGGTGTTGATGAGGATGATGGTTGGCTTGTGACATTCATACACAATGAAAATACAAATGTATCTCACGTGAGTTGTCATAGTTATAGTTGAATATAATTTTTCCAAAAACTGATGTAAGTACTACTTTACAAAGTGAAAGTCAATTCTAATGTGAACAATTATTATTTCTTGCAGGTATATATAGTTGATGCAAAAAACTTTGCAACACACCCTATTGCCACAATCACATTACCAAGTAGAGTGCCTTATGGATTTCATGGAGCTTTCATGCCTTTATAACCTAGTGTCACTTACAACATCACGAGGTCATGAAAATGATGGAATTTACTGTTGGAAAATAATGTATATCTATATGTTACTGGTCAAAGTAGAGGTCATTTACACACGTCCTTCATTACAAACGTTTCATCCCACTTTTAATAAAATTAAATCATGTGTATGTTAGTACGTAGACTCTTTTAATATTGAATTGAAGTATTAAAGCATAAAGAACTCATTAAAATTTCAGCATATTTTTAGCATGAAGAACATTTGAATTTATACAAGAAAAAAATAACTAGCAGTCACTTACAAAGTGGATTGAAACTGAATAAGAAAATGTCTCACTAATCAGCCATAAAGGGTCACTAACTCCAGAAATTTAAGCAACTAACTTTGACTAAGTCTTTTGCTAGAAACGAGAAAGTAGTAAACTGAAATAAGTAAAAAACGGTAAAAATAATAAGTTGGAAAAAAATGTCAATTGTCTAACACTCCTCCTGGCATTTTTGTGACAAACACCAATTCTTTGCCTCAGATCTTCAAAACTTTTCTTTGGCAGTGACTTAGTGAAAATGTCAGCTACTTGGTTCTCGGATGAACAATGAAAACAAGCAACACTTCATTAGATTGTTGGGCTTCTCTAGTAAAATGAAATTTGATCTTGATATGCTTAGTTCGACCATGAAACACTGGATTATTTTAGATTGAAACTGTTGAACTGTTGTCACACATGATCTTGGTAGCTTTGTTCATGACCCAAGTCCTTCAACTTTTCCCTAGCCAGATATCTTGATTCACAACAGATGCAACAATTATGTACTCAGTTTTTGCTTTTGTGTAACACCTTGCTAATTGAAAGAACTAGAAAGAGTTAGAATTGGAAATAGTCATTTTTGGAAAGGGTATAAAAATCTGGAAATTTGTTATTTGTCTTAAAGTTGAGTTTTTGGTCAACTTCAAATGACCATAAATCCTAGCTCAAGATGAGTTAGGTGTATTTCCAGATATCGTAGGAAATATCTTGGAATAATCTTTCCAACGCCGCCGGCTTTGTACGATTCCGAGTTCGTATGAGTGAGATATTCCCATTGGAAGTTGGGCTGTTCAAATAAGGAAAGTCCAATCCGAATTTTGGAAGGGTAGTTTGGTCTTTTCCTTATCCAACTTAATTAATTCTTTTTTGGTAATTATTCTAAGGTCTAAACTGATAGGATTCAGTTTACGCTTTTGAAAAATAGAGTTAGGGTTTTTGGAGAAAGAACGCAAGAGAAAAGGGAAGAGGAAAAACATGATTCGTCGTTTTCGTAAGGAATTGATTGTGGATTTCATCAAGGTTTTGATCCTACAAGGTATGTGAGACTTTCATAACATTGGATTTGTCCACCCACGTGCCAAGCATGTTTGATTCAGTGTGAATTCGTTCTAAAAAGATTGAAACTTGAATGTTCTTGATAGTTGTTCTCGAATTGTTTTCGTTCTTGAATATGAGTTGAGATTAAGGAGTTTCTTGATATTAAAGTGTTGTTTCCTTGAGTTGTTTGAGTTAGATTTTGTGTATATGCCGTGGGTATCTAATTCTAAAATGAATTTGAGAAAAGGAATCGGAATTAATCAAATTAAGGTTAGAAAACGAGTTGAAAAATTCGTCAGGTTCACCTGGGGAGGGGCTGGCGCGGCGCTCCCCATCTGCGCCAGAGGGGCTGGGGCGACACGCCTATAGTGCGCCCAAAATGAGCCCCAGAAAGTTGGGGCTGGCGCAACGCGCCAGGGACGCGCCCGGATCGTCGTTTTCCACCCGGTTTTCATCGTTTAGCCTATTTAAGTCCTCTTAAAGTGTGCTCACACTTCCCATTGATTCTAACTACTCTAAATGACTTCTAAACACCTAGAAATCATCCAGAAACATGAATCATAACCTTGAATCCATAAATTCAAATTCAAGGAAAGTTAAGAACCAAGTCTAAGAAGTTCTTAGAGTCTTTTCGAGAAGTCTTTCACAACCGTTTTAACTTTGTTTTAAGACTTAAGTTTCAAGTTAAGCAAAGAGTAAATAGTTGAGTTCATTTCTCCAAAAGTTATAAGGGAACTAAGTATTCCCAAAAAGTTTAAGATGTTTTCACATTTGAACAAGAAAGGGAAACACCGATTTCCAAGAGAGCTTTTAAGCTAAGTTTTGAGTAATTATCTCAAACCAAAGAAAGAAGTTTTGTTTTAAAACAAATGAGCTAAGTATATTTTTGGAGTAGTATTGAGCACCGATATGAGGATGCGAGTTCATATTAACTCAAGTCTCCATAAACCATGTAGTCATCATGGGTAGTAAAGGATCATACTTTCTAGATGACTCCTTAAGTGATATTTAGCATAGACTAGTGGATCCACTTAGTTAAGTCATTATATATGACGGCAAAGTATAGGACAGTTCTGGCAGGTGATGGTAAAGACGTTGTATCACCATTTAGGCTCATAGTGGTGGTTGTCGGTTAAAGAAACTCCTATAGAAACTATAATTGCATTTTGAGTTGAGTTATTCATAAGTTGAGTAAAGCCAAGGTAAGTGTTCCTTTCAGATTCTTTTCAAGCCTATGTTATGGTTAGCATTCCAACTCGCGTACTCGTACATTCAATGTACTGATGCCAGTTGGCCTGCATCATCTTATGATGCAGACGCAGGTAACCAGGATCAGCATCCAGTGCCACGTTGATCAGGTTGAGCACTCAGATTAGTTAGTGAGTCTTCTTGCTTTTCGGAGGGTCCTTTTCATAATTGTTTAGCTTTTCAGTTGTTAGGATGATCGAAGGTCCTGTTCCGACATCCCTATTTTTTTTTAGAGGCACATACATAGTAGTTCAATTGTCTTTACATTATCATTTCATATGTTAAGACTTGAGTTTCCATTTTGGCCAAGTTGAATGTTTGACCTTTAAACATTCTTAGTTATTTTATTAAATAGTTGAGTAAAGTGCATTTGATCATTGTAATAATGCTTTGAGTCTTCCGCTGAGTAAGTAAGCCAGGCAAAGGGTTCGCTTGGGGCGAACAATGGTTCTCGAGTGCAAGCCACGTCCGGGGTGTAGGCTCGGAGCGTGACAAACTTGGTATTAAAGCACAGAGTTCAAAAGTCCTAGGGAGTATATGAAGCCGTGTCTGTAGAGTCCTAGTTATCGGTGTGAAGCGCGCCACATCTATAATTAAGAGGCTGCAACACTTAGGAAATATTCTCACTTCTTTCACACTCATTTTGTGCGTTAGAGTTTGATCTCTAAAAAGTTTTCTTCTAATTCGTGCTTGTGCGTATTTTCAGATAATCATGCCTCCACGAAGAGCTGTCAGAGGTCGTCCTGCTAGGCGTAATGTTGAGGAGCAAGGGGTACCCAATGCACCTGAAGTGCAACCCCAAGAAGAAGTTAATGTTGAGTTCAGGGAATCGATAAGGATGTTAAGTCAAGCTATGACTAATCAGGTTGGGCAACAAAGAGGGGCTCGACAAGAAGAGGATGACACTTTGAGGATCTGTGAGTTCTTGAGGATGAACCCTCCAAGCTTCACTGGTTCAAGCACTACTGAGGATCCAAAAAACTTTATTGAGGAGCTGCAAAAGGTATTTGATGCCATGCACGTTACTGATACTGAGAGGGTGGAACTAGCTGCATACCAAGTGAAGGGTGTCGCTAAGATTTAGTTCGATCAATAGAAGAAGAACCGAGCTGAGGATGCACCACCTACGAGGTGGGCCTGTTTTGAGGAGGCTTTCTTAGGCATTTCTTTCCCCGAGAACTGAAAAAGGCTAAGGTACGAGAGTTCCTCACACTTAAGCAGGATTCATTGAGTGTTCATGAGTATGGGTTGAAGTTCACCCAACTATCCTATTATGCTCCGGAGATGGTTGCAGATATGAGGAGTAGAATGGGTCTGTTTGTTGCTGGGTTGTCCCGTCTATCAAGCAAAGAGGGTAGGGCAGCGATGCTAATTGGGGGCATGGATATATCGAAGTTAATGGTTTATGTGCAGCAGGTTGAGGAAGAGAAACTGAGGGATATAGAAGAGTTTAAGAATAAGAGAGCTAAGACAGGGAACGAGTCCGGACAGCAGAAGAGTAATGTCAACCGGTCATCCTTCCAACAGAAACAAAAGGGACCTGCTCCATCTTCTGTTAGTGCACTTGCACCTAAGAACAAGAGTGAGTACAATAGTCAGAATTTCATAACCAAACTTGCCTATTCTCAGGGTAGTATGGCTCAAGGGGGTAGTAAGTCTCCTGCATGCGCTAAGTGTGGTAGGAACCACTCAGGTACATGTCGTGAGGGCTCCATTGGTTGTTTTAAGTGTGGCCAGAATGGGTATTTCATGCGAGAGTGTTCCAAGAACCGGCAAGGTAATGGGAATCAGGGCAATAGAGCCCAATCTTCATCAATTGCTCCACCATACATGGCTGCACCTAGAGGAGCTACTTCCGGTACTGGCAGAGGAGCAAACCGTCTTTATGTGATCACTAGTCACCAAGAGCAAGAGAACTCTCCAGATGTTGTCACTGGTATGATCAAAGTCTTTACTTTTGATGTTTATACTTTGCTAGACCCAGGAGAAAGCTTATCTTTTGTAACCCCTTATGTTGCAAATAAGTTTGATGTTATTTCTGAGAAACTCTGTGAACCCTTTTGTGTTTCTTCACTTGTTGGGGAGTCAATTCTAGTTGAGCGAGCATATCGTGATTGTGTCATTTACGTCAATCACAAGGACACCATGGCCAATTTAGTCGAATTAGACATGGTAGATTT
Organism: Solanum tuberosum; assembly: GCF_000226075.1. Lineage (NCBI taxonomy): Eukaryota > Viridiplantae > Streptophyta > Magnoliopsida > Solanales > Solanaceae > Solanum > Solanum tuberosum. The sequence continues at coordinate 641,390 of NW_006239228.1, forward strand.
TGATGTCATTCTTGGTATGGACTGGCTTCATGCCTGTTATGCCTCAGTTGATTGTAGAACTCGAGTTGTTAAGTTTCAGTTTCCAAATGAGCCAGTCTTAGAGTGGAAGAGTAGTTCAGCAGTTCATAAGGGTCATTTCATTTTGTACCTTAAGGCAAGAAAGTTAGTTTCCAAGGGGTGTGTCTATTACTTAGTCCGAGTTAATGACTCTAGTGTAGAAATACCTCCTATTCAGTCAGTTTTAGTAAGAGAGTTTCCAGAAGTCTTTCCTGATGATCTTCCCAGAGTCCCTCCTGAGAGAGAAATAGACTTTGGTATAGACATTCTTCTAGATACTCGTCCTATATCTATTCCGCCATATAAAATGGCACCAGCAGAGTTGAAAGAGCTTAAAAAAGGTTGAAAGATATCCTTGATAAGGGTTTTATTCTACCAAGTGTCTCACCTTGGGGTGCTCCGGTCTTATTTGTGAGAAAGAAAGATGGTTCCCTTCGAATGTGTATAGATTACGTTAGTTGAACAAGGTTACCATCAAGAACAAATATCCTCTCCCAAGGATTGATGATCTTTTCGATCAACTTCAGGGTGCTACTTGTTTCTCTAAGATAGACCTCAGATCAGGCTACCATCAGTTAAGAGTGAGGGAATGTGATATTCCAAAGATAATATTCAGGACTTGTTATGGTCATTATGAGTTTCTGGTTATATCCTTTGGTTTGACCAATGCGCCTGCGGCATTCATGGATCTTATTAATAGAGAATTCAAACATTATTTAGATATGTTTGTTATCGTCTTCATTGATGACAGACTAATCTATTCAAGGAATGAAGAAGATCATGCTAGCCATCTTAGAATAGTTCTTCAGACTTTGAAAGATAAGGAGTTATATGCTAAGTTCTCTAAATGTGAGTTTTGGCTTGAGTCTGTGGCGTTCTTGGGGCATATAGTTTCCGGTGATGGAATTAGAGTTGATACCCAAAAGATAGAGGTAGCGCATAATTGGCCTAGACCCACATCTCCAACCAATATTAAGAGTTTCTTGGGTTTGGCTGGATATTATAGAAGGTTCGTAGAGGGGTTCTCATCTATTTCATCCCATTTAACCAAGTTAACTCAGAAGATAGTGAAATTTCAATGGTCTGAAGCTTGTGAGAAAAGCTTTCAGAAATTGAAAAAGAGGTTGACTGCTTCCCAGTGTTGACCTTACCATAAGGTACTCAAGGTTTTGTGGTATATTGTGATGCGTCTAGAGTTGGGTTAGGTTGTGTGTTGATGCAGAATGGCAAGGTTATAACTTATGCCTCCAGACAGTTGAAAGTTCATGAGAAAAATTACCCAACCCATGACTTAGAGTTGTCTACTGTAGTATTTTATTTGAAGATATGACATCATTATTTGTATGGTGTTCATGTTGATGTATTCACTGATCACAAGAGTCTTCAGTATGTGTTTACTCAGAAAGAGCTTAATCTCAGACAAATGAGGTGGTTAGAATTACTCAAGGATTATGACATGAGTATTCTTTATTACCCAGGTAGGGCTAATGTTGTTGCTGATGCTTTAAGCAGGTTGTCTATGGGTAGTACTGCACATGTTGAGGAAGAAAAGAGAGAATTAGCGAAAGATGTGCATAGACTTGCACGTCTGGGAGTCCGACTTATGGATTCCATAGAGGGAGGAGTAGTGGTGATGAATGGGGCTAAATCTTCATTAGTGTCAGAAGTAAAAGAGAAGCAAGACCAAGACCCTATTTTTATTGAATTGAAGTCAAATGTTCATAAGCAGAAAGTTATGGCTTTTGAACAAGGGGGAGATGGTGTATTAAGGTATCAAGGTAGATTGTGTGTACCAGGGGTGGATGAACTCCAAGAGAGGATCATGGAGGAAGCTCATAGCTCCATATATTCCATTCATCCGGGTTCCACAAAGATGTATCCCGATTTGAGAGAGGTTTATTGGTGGAGTAGTATGAAGAAGGGCATTGCAAAATTTATTGCTAAGTGTCCAAATTGCCAACAAGTTAATGTAGAGCATCAAAGGCGCGGTGGTTTGGCTCAGAATATAGAACTTCCGGAATGGAAGTGGTAGATGATAAACATGGATTTCATCACATGTTTATCAAGGTCTCACAGGCAACATGATTCTATTTGGGTGATTGTCGATAGAATGACAAAATCAACCCACTTTTTGTTGGTAAATACCAGCCATACAACAGAGGATTATGCCAAGTTGTATCTTCAAGAGGTGGTTAGACTTCATGGGGTGCCAGTTTCTATTATTTCAGATAGAGGTGCATAATTTACTGCACAGTTTTGGAAATCTTTTCAGAAAGGCTTGGGTTCAAAGGTGTACTACTACTTTTCATCCTCAGACAGATGGTCAAGCAGAGCGCACTATTCAGACATTAGAGGATATGTTGAGGTCTTGTGTGATTAACTTCAAAGGTAATTGTGATGATCACCTACCTCTTATAGAATTTGCTTACAATAATAGTTACCACTCTAGCATCCAAATGGCTCATTACGAAGCTCTTTATGGAAGAAGATGCAGATCTCATATTGGATGGTTTGAAGTTGGTGAAGCAGGGTTGATAGGACCAGATTTAGTTCATCAAACTATGGAGAAGGTGAAAGTGATTCAAGAGAGGTTGAAAACAGTGCAGAGTCATCAACAATCCTACACTGATGTTAGGAGAAGGGAGTTAGAGTTTGAAGTAGATGATTGAGTGTATTTAAAAGTTTCACCTATGAAAGGTGTTATGAGATTTGGTAAGAAGGGAAAGCTTAGTCCCCGATATATTATCCCTTACAGAATATCAAAAAGGGTAGGTAATGTAGCATATGAGTTGGAGCTACCACAAGAGTTGGCCGCGGTTCATTCAGTTTTTCACATCTCCATGTTGAAGAAGTGCATGAGAGATCCTTCATTGATCATACCAACTGAAGATATTGGGATCAAGGATAGCTTATCTTATGAAGAGATTCCGGTCCAGATTCTAGATCACTAAGTTCGCAAGTTGAGGACTAAGGAAGTATCATCAGTCGAAGTCCTTTGGAGGAACCAATTTGTTGAGGAAGCTACTTGGGAAGTTGATGAAGATATGAAGAAGAGATATCCACATCTTTTTGAAACCGGAGAAGTTCCAGACCAAGGTGCTAATTCTCTTCTTAGTACTCTTTAATTTATAAGTTGACATGTTGTAATTGCATTGCTTATGGGGTGTTTGAGCTGAATGTTAGATGTTACACCCTTAGCCTAGTAAGAGTAATCTCATTCAAGGACGAATGTTCTCAAGGGGGAGATATTGTAATAACTCGTTGATTGAAAGAACTAGAAAGAGTTAGAATTGGAAATAGTCATTTTTGGAAAGGGTATAAAAATCTGGAAATTTGTTAAGTGTGTTAAAGTTGAGTTTTTGGTCAAATTCAAATGACCATAACTCCTATCTTAGGATGAGTTAGGTGTGTTTCTAGATATCGTAAGAAATATCTTGGAATAATCTTTCTAATGCCACTGAGTTTTCGCGATTCCGAGTTCGTATGAGTGAGCTATGCCTATTGGAAGTTGGGCTGTTCAAATAAGGAAAGTCCAATCCGGATTTTGGACGGGTAGTTTAGTCTTTTCCAAACCCAACTTAATAAGTTCGTTTTTGGTAATTATTCTAAGGTCTAAACTGATAGGATTCAGTTTACGCTTTTGAAAAATAGAGTTAGGGTTTTGGAAGAAAAAACGCAAGAGAAAAGGGAAGAGGAAAAACAAGATTCGTCGTTTTCGTAAGGAATTGATCGTCGATTTCATCAAGGATTTGATCCTACAAGGTATGTGAGAATTTCATAACGTTGGATTTGTTCACCCACGTGCCAAGCATGTTTGATTCAGCGTGAATTTGTTCTAAAAAGATTGAAACTTGAATGTTCTTGATAGTTGTACTCAAATTGTTTTCCTTCTTGAATATGAGTTGAGATTAAAGAGTTTCTTGTTATTAAAGTGTTGTTTCCTTGAGTTTTTTGAGTTAGATTTTGTATATATGTCGTGGGTATCTGATTCTAAAGTGAATTTGAGAAAAGGAATCGGAATTAATCGAATTAAGGTTAGAAAACGAGTTGAAAAATTTGTCAGGTTCACTTGGGGATGGGATGGCGCGGTGCGACTGTAGTGTGCCCAAAATAATCCCCAGAGAGTTGGGGTTGGTGCAGCGCTCCCGGATCATCGTTTTCCACCCGTTTTTTGTCATTTAGCCCATTTAAGTCCTCTTAAAGGAATCATCCAGAAACATGAATCATAACCTTGAATCCATAAATTCAAATTCAAGGAAAGTTAAGAGCCATGTCTAAGAAGTTCTTAGAGTCTTTTCGAGAAGTCTTTCACAAACGTTTTAACTTTGTTTTAAGACTTAAGTTTCAAGTTAAGCAAAGAGTAAATAGTTGAGTTCATTTCTCCAAAAGTTATAAGGGAACTAAGTATTCCCAAAAGGTTTAAGATGTTTTCACATTTGAACAAGAAAGGGAAACACCGATTTCCAAGAGAGCTTTTAAGCTAAGTTTTGAGTAATTATCTCAAACCAAAGAAAGAAGTTTTGTTTTAAAACAAATGAGCTAAGTATATTTTTGGAGTAGTATTGAGTACCGATATGGGGATGCGAGTTCATATTAACTCAAGTCTCCATAAACCATGTAGTCATCATGGGTAGTAAAGGATCATACTTTCTAGATGACTCCTTAAGTGATATTTAGCATAGACTAGTGGATCCACTTAGGTAAGTCATTATATATGACGGCAAAGTATAGGACAGTTCTGACAGTGTGGGCAAGACGTTGTATCACCACTTAGGCTCATAGTGATAGTTGTCGGTTAGAGAAACTCCCACATAAACTATATTACTTTGATATATGAGTAAAGTTGAGTTTGTTATTGCATACCTTTAACAAGTTGAGTTGTTGTTTGATGTTCTAAATGCTTTGTATAAACTGCACTATTATTGTTTTTTAACACTGCATTTTGAGTTGAGTTATTCATGAGTTGAGTAAAGCCAATGTAAGTGTTCCTTTCAGATTCTTTTCAAGCCTATGTTATGTTTAGCATTCCAACTCGCATACTCGTACATTCAATGTACTGATGCCAGTTGGCCTGCATCGTCTTATGATGCAGACGCAGGTAACCAGGATCAGCATTCAGCGCCTTGTTGATCAGGTTGAGCACTCAGAGTCAGTTGGTGAGCCTTCTTACTTTTCGGAGGGTCCTTTTCATAATTGTTTAGCTTTTCAGTTGTTAGGATGATTGGAGATCATGTCCCGACATCCCTCTTTATTTTAAAGGCTTCATAGACAGTTAGTAGTTCAGTTGTCTTTACATTATCATTTCATATGTTAAGACTTGAGTTGCCATTTTGGCCAAGTTGAATGTTTGACCTTTAAGCATTCTTAGGTATTTTATTAAACAGTTGAGTAAATTGCATTTGATCATTGTAATAATGCTTAGAGTCTTCTGTTGAGTAAGTAAGCCAGGCCAAGGGTTCGCTTGAGGCCAACAATGGTTCTCGAGTGCCAACCACGTCCGGGGTGTAGGCTCGGAGCATGACATTTTGATTGAGTTGTAGTTTCTTGTTTCCTAGAGCTCCAACTATAACAACTTGTCCCCAAACATAGAAGATATCCAGAGGTGCTTCTAGAATCATCAACTCCGCCACTCCAAATCACTATCAAAGTAACCGACCAGGTTCATAGTTACTTCGAAAAATGTTGGGAAAAAAGTTCCAAACTTGATGGTTCCTTTAATATACCTTAACACTCTTTTAGGTGTTGTGAAGTGTGTATCTTTAGGCCAATGCATGAACATATAAAGTAAACTTACAACAAATAGAATGGTAGGTCTGCTTGCAGTTAGATATAGAAAATTGTCAATTAAGATTATATACATAATATCATCCATTTTTTCGGAATCCTCATCCTTGCCAACCTTTACACCAGTAGAGATTGGAGTACTCACAGATTTGCAGTCTTGCATTTTGAACCTATTTAGAATATCTGAAATGTATTTCTAATGGCATATGAAAATTTCATCACTGAACTGCAACACTTTCATGTCAATGAAGTACTTCATGACTCCAAGATTAGTCATTTCAATGATTTTCTCCATTCCATCCTTGAACCTTTGGATTAGTTCAATTCTGCTTCCTGTCACAAGCATGTCATCCACATAAATTCAGACAATTAAGACCTCACCATCAGTGAATTTCACATACAAAGTAGCTTCACTTTGACTTCTACTAAAGCCAAGTTGGATGAGATGATTGTCCATCCTTTCGTACCATGCCCTTGGAGCTTGTTGTAGGCCATACAAGGCATTTGTTAAGAGATAAACTTGCTTTTCGTTACCAGGAACTGAGAAGCCATCAGGTTGATGTACATAGATCTCTTCAACAAGCAAATTATTTAAAAAAAATAGTTTGACATCAAGTTGATGAATCTACCAGGAACTATGTGATGCAAATGTAAGAATAAGCTTGAGTGTGTCATACCTTGCTATTGGAGAAAATATTTCCTGGTAATCCATACCATGTTGTGTGTATCCCTTCACCACCAATTTAGCCTTATGTTTACAAATTGAGCCATCAGGATTGAGTTTTGTCTTGAAACCCATTTTACACCAATTACCTTGTGATTTCTAGGTCTGTCAACAAGCTGTCAGGTTTCATTCTTCTCGATCAAGACAAACGAGAAATATACCAAAAGACACAAAGATTTAACGTGGTTCGGTCAATCGACCTAAGTCCACAAAGGAGATGAGCAATTCATTATTAATATGAGAGTATAAAATATAGAGAGAAATAACCTCAACCAATTCACTCGGAATACAAGGAGGTTCACAATTTCTCCCCACAACCAAAATTCTCAAAACCCTAAGACTACATTGTAAATGTTGATTAAGTTAGAAGGAACAAACCTATATTTATAGAGTACTAAAACCTTTCCTACGAGAAAAGGACTAGTCAAAATATTAAAACCTTTTCCTAAAAGGAAACCAATTTATGGTAAGAAATCAGGGCAAATAAACCCCAACAAATCTCCCCATTGACTTGCATTTCTGACAAAATAAATTTGTCCATCTTCTTCACATAATCTTTAGGATCTTGCATCTCTTCTCCATAATCTCCTCCATCAAATCTACGTCTCGACACAAAGAACTTCTCTGAAACAATTTCTCCAACAAAAATCTTCATTACTGTAAAAAAGGTTGCAACTAGAACTACACCCGTCAAGATGAACACCCATAACCAAAACTCTCAAAACCCTAGGACTACATTGACTAAAACCTTTCCTACGAGAAAAGGACTAGTCAAAATATTAAAACCTTTTCCTAAAAGGAAAAC
>NW_006239228.1:648848-754929 GCF_000226075.1 Solanum tuberosum
ACCTTCTTCACATAATCTTTAGGATCTTGCATCTCTTCTCCATAATCTCCTCCATCAAATCTACGTCTCGACACAAAGAACTTCTCTGAAACAATTTCTCCAACAAAAATCTTCATTACTGTAAAAAGGTTGCAACTAGAACTACACCCGTCAAGATGAACACCCATAACCAAAACTCTCAAAACCCTAGGACTACATTGTGAATGCTGATTAAGTTTAAAGGAACAAGCCTATTTTTATAGAGTACTAAAATCTTTCTTACAAGAAAAGGACTAGTCAAAATATTAAAACTTTTTCCTTAAAGGAAAACCTATTTATGGTAAGAAATCAGGGCAAATAAATCCCAACAATTATGTCCTGCAAGGCCTAGGCAATCTGTTTAGCAAATATATGGAGTTATTGACTGCCTCCGCTCAAAATTGATTTAGGATCTTTCTTTCGATCAAAAAACACATGGTCATCTCCATTATTGTCATGTTCTTCCTTTCACACATACAATTTTGTTGTGGAGTGTATGGTAATGTCAATTGGCTTCAATACCTGTGCTATTAAAAACTCCACAAATCGAGAGGAAGTATATTCATCTCATTTGTCAGACCTTAAAGCCTTAATACTAAGATTACATTGATTTTCTACTAAAGCTTTAAATTGTTTAGAAACATCAAATACTTTACTCTTTAATCTAATGAAATAAACCTGACACATTCTGGTGTAGTCATCAATAAAGAGGAGAAAATATTTGTTACCACTCAATGAATTTGTTTTCATTGGGCCGCAAACATCCGTATGAATGACCTGAAGTTTCTAATTAGCTCTCCATTCTTGATTTACTTGAAATGACAATTTTGTTTGCTTTTCCTGCTGGTAGGTTTCACAAACTTGAGCTTTAGAAAGAAATTCAGGCATATTTTTCACCAAGTCCTTCTTTTTCATCTTTGCGACACTTTTCAGATTGAAGTGACCAAACCTTTTGTGCCATAGGTTTGTACATGTTTGTGAAGTTAAGAGTCGTTTGGTTGGAAACAAGTTATCTTATGATTAGCTATTCTGGGGTTAGCTATCCTGAGATAACTTATCCCACCATGTATATGTGATAACTTATCCCATCACTATAATATAAATGGTGGGATAAGTTATCCCAAATATGGCAATCAAACAAGATACAAAAAATTTATTCCATCACTATTTTCTTATCTGATCACTATTTATTTTTATCTCTCACACCAAACGAACCCTAAAAGTATAAGCCTGATCAATTATTTTTTCCCAATCAATTGAAAAACATTATATTGCTCATCTTTAGGGCTGGGCATTTGGTAATTCGGTTTGGTTTCAGTTTTTTTTTAAAGTTTATTCAATTTTCGATTCTTGTACAACGTGTACTGAACATCGAACCAAATTATTTCGATTTGATTTTTGTTAGTTCGGTATTTTTGGAAGAAATATTGATAATACCTGATAGTGGTCGCCGCCTCGTCGGTCGCCGACTGCTGCATCTGTTGGTCGCTGTTGCGTAATGCTGGTCGGCGGTCGTTGTTGCGTGGTGCGTGCTTGCCGACCGGTCGTTGGCTTGTTGCTGATTGGCCGGTCGCTGGAAGACGTGGGAAGTACCGAAGTGGAACTAGAAATTGAAAAGTTGGACCGTGGACGTGATTGATGTCTGAACTGGAAAGTCGGACCGTGGAAGTGTGCGGCTGCTATTCCTAATTTCCTATTCTGCTAAGAAATTAGAAAAGTAAAAGGCTAAAGTTTGACCTAATTTTGAGAGGAAAGACTCAAAATAGTCCCTCATCTTTGGGTTAAGGCTCAAAGTCATCCTTCAGTTTTACATGAAGCACTAATAGTCCCTCATGTTTGCAATATCGGTGCACTTTTGGTCCTCCTAAAAAATTTGCCTATTTTTTAACATTAATTTTGTCCACAATTTTATGTAAGGAATGTCCAATCGTCTTTTTATTTATTTAGTATAAATAATAACTCTATGTGAGAGAAGGTGATAAGAAGAACACATTGTTCTGTTCGGTAGAAATATTACTGCAGTTAAACTAAGAACATTTTAACATATGACGTTGGATGAAAGAAAAAAATTTGTACTATTGCACGTGAATTATCGTGATGAACCTCTCGACTTTACCTGCAATACAATTTCTACTAAACAAAACAAGATGTTTTTCTTCTCACATTCTCTCATATGGAGTTATTATTTCTACTAAATATATAAAATGACGATTGAACATATCATACATAAGTTATGGATAAAATCAATGTTAAAAAATAGGCAAAATTTTGGAGGACCAAAAGTGCACCAATATTGCAAACATGTGGGACTATTAGTGTTCCATGTGAAAACTCAAGGATGACTTTCAGCCTTAACCCAAAGATGAAGGACTATTTTGAGCCTTTCCTCTAATTTTGATTTTGCTTATTTATTATTTAATATTAATAAAATATTAATAATATTATAAATATAATATAATATATTTCGATAAACCGAAATATCGAATAATACAAAATCACATACCGAAAATCGAATCGAAATACCAAAAAATACGAAAATATATACCAAATACCGAACCAAAAATCGAAATACCGAAACTGAAATAATTTGGTTTGGTTCGGTGTTTCGATTTCTCGGTGTTTATGTCTAGCTGGAAATATACGTAGCCATATTTTTCCACCACGACGTGTATTTCGTGTCATTACCCGTCGGCCTGCTTCTATTTGTCGAGATGTAATCCAAGCAGGTTCAAGTGCCTGAAGAGCATATTTACCGAAAGAAATATGATTACCCTACTCATCTTGAAATAAAATAATTCTACTTCAAAAGGGTTAGAAACAACACATTCGAGATTCTTAAAATGCAGAAAATAATTATTTTCAAGCATTTGTCCAACACTCAATAAATTTTGACTCATATTGGGTAATCGATTGACCCATTAAGAAAACATTTCAAACCGATAAGAATCAATAATTTGACAAGAAAAAAAAATCAAAAGTATTACTGAAACCACTAAACTAACAATTCATTATCTATAAATTAATAACTCTTTTCTGATTCGAATTATTAATTTTGGTTCGATTTTGGACCGCGGTAATAAGCAAATTGGATGAGGTCTATGTACAGCAATATCATATCCCTCTTTCCTGAGATAATTGAGGAGAAGGTGACAAAAAAGTCTTAAAATTAAATTTGGTGACAAAAAAAAAACTGACCAAGTCAAACCCCTTCTTAATTAGTGATTAAGATAATTGGGGATTAAAATGTAATATTTAAAACTTCTAAACTTTTAAAAATATTCAAATAAACCCATTCCCAATAGTCTTTATTTTTCTTTCTTTCTTTCTTGCAACAACTTGAAACCCATTCTCAATTGTCTTTCTTTTTCTTCCTTGCAACAGCTTGTAGCAGAGGGAGACGACATTGTTGCGAAAAAATTGTTGGCAACTTTCAATACCTTCGTCTTGGTCTTCTTTGTCATAGTCGTCATCTACCTCAAGGTAACACTCTTTTCTTTTCTTTTATTGTTAGGTTTTTGAGAATGTAAAGATTGAAAATCCATTGGGTTTTATTAGGCCTTCTTTGTTTTTAGCATATGGAAGTTTGTGGGTTTAACGATTTTTCTTGGTAGGGTTTTATTGCGGAAAAAAGGTGGGTCTTTTACACAAGATTTGTGTGCTTTCATTGATCCTTCTTCTATTTTTTTTGTTATCTATGTGGGGTTGTTCTTATTTTCTTCTTATGTGGTGATTGATGGCTCTTTAATGTCTGCATTTTATTGTTTTGCCCTGTTTTAGATTTTTGTTTCCTGTAGGAAAAAAAGAATTTGGTTGTTTTTTAGGTAAATGTTTGAGACATTAGAGGTGTCTTTCTTGAACCTTTAATTGTTGCTCTTCTTATGGAGAATGTTGTTCTTAGAGATCATTTATTTTTCTTAGTCTTAAGTTAGTTTGATCATTGGTAGTTGAACACTTGTATTAGTTGTTATCTTCCAATATTATGATGTTCGTTAACTCTTGGTGGGTGTGCTTCACATAATGTATTATAGTAACTAGTAACATATTCATTTTTTTCAAGCCTATGATTTTGTTCATGATTTAAGAGGAAAAGTGTAGTATGGTTTTGTCACTTCCTGATGTTGTTGTTACCTTATTTTATAGCATGCTTTATATACAACGACAATAATTACTATACCTCAATCCCAAATAAGATGGCATATAGATGATTTGCATATATACTTCAAATAACATGCATCCAGCCAAATTTTGATGATATATTTATAATTGTTTACCCTATTTCTTTATGTGGTTTTGAAACTAACTTTCAAAATTATCTAAATGAAATGAATTGTCTTTTTTATTATTACATTTTGATTTTATTGTTTTTATATATAGATTGTGCATCCATGACTCCAAGGAAAAACGAACAACTCCTACTAAAACGTATGAAAGGTGAATCAGAACACAAAGACAAAGAGAAGAAGAAGAACTAGAAAACACAAATTTGAAAAAATCTATAGAAGAAGAAAGAGAACATGAAATAGATGTTTCTTCTACAAATGTAGAAAGAGATGATAGAGCAGTTAAGGAGGAACAAGATGATATAGCCATTCCAGAAAAGGAGACATCTCTTATTGTTGAGTCTTCTCCGCTCAGTCCTTCACCCGATAACTTCATTGTGAAGTCGATTAGGTATGCAAATTACAATTTGGAGTCAATGATTGATAGGTATCCAAACTTAAGAGGTTCTTTAATTGTTAAGTTGGAGTTACGTAAGCTTTTTAAATTTAGAACTATTTTAGAAAAACAAAAATTGGCAAAGTTCTTTCGATCTTCTATTTTCAGAAATTACTTACAACTTGAAGATCGTATAAGATTTCAAATGAGTTTAGTCTACCAACTTCTTCGCCGTCAAATTTATAGCTATCGAAAAGAAGAAATTTGGATAAATTATAGTGGCATGCCGATTTGTTTTGGAATGAAGGAGTTTGCTATCATCACCGGCTTAAATTGCCATAATGAATAAGTTTATGATTGTGAAAATATGTCAACTAAGACAAAAATGAGATGAAAAGAATTCTTGAGGTTGTGGGAAGGAGTTGCAAGAGAAATGAGTTGATTGAACATCTCCAAACCAAAAATCTTAGTAAAGATGTAAAAAAATCAGTGTTTACTTTATTAAAGTTCATAGCTTTCTTTGTGGAAAAGATGTGAATACAAATATTCCAAAAAAGTGGATTTTGCTCTCGGCCGATAGAAAAGCATTTTCTGCTTATCCATGGGGTCGTATTAGCTATGATACTACAATTAAGCATCTATTGAAAGCGGTGAAGACTATTGATGGGAAGACTACCAATCTTTATGGCTTTCCATGGGCCTTTATGGTAAATTTTATTTTAGTTTAGTTCATATATATATTTATTTCATTATTTTTTGGTGCTTCCAATATTTTGATCTCCTTTTGTGATTATTTTATGTAGTGTTGGGCATTTGAGGTTGTTCCTTTCCTCCAAAAGAAATATAAGGTGTTTTCGAAACAAGTGTCTTCACCGAGGATTTTTCGATGGCTTTTGGCGACTAATAACGAATGATTGCTTGTGAATATGCATTTTTATCACTATTTTGCTACACTTTTAATTCACTTTTGTTGTACATTAGTGTACATTAGTGAATATGGTATTTTGAAATTGATGAATTGAAGGGGCTGCTTGTGGATATGCATTTTTGCTACACTTTTAATTCACTTTTGTTGTATATTAGTGAATATGGTATTTTGAAATTGATGAATTGAAGGGGCTGCTTGTGGATATGCATTTTTGCTACACTTTTAATTCACTTTTGTTGTATATTAGTGAATATGGTATTTTGAAATTGATGAATTGAAGGGGCTGCTTGTGGATATGCATTTTTGCTACACTTTTAATTCACTTTTGTTGTATATTAGTGAATATGGTATTTTGAAATTGATGAATTGAAGGGGCTGCTTGTGGATATGCATTTTTGCTACACTTTTAATTCACTTTTGTTGTATATTAGTGAATATGGTATTTTGAAATTGATGAATTGAAGGGGCTGCTTGTGGATATGCATTTTTGCTACACTTTTAATTCACTTTTGTTGTATATTAGTGAATATGGTATTTTGAAATTGATGAATTGAAGGGGCTGCTTGTGGATATGCATTTTTGCTACACTTTTAATTCACTTTTGTTGTATATTAGTGAATATGGTATTTTGAAATTGATGAATTGAAGGGGCTGCTTGTGGATATGCATTTTTGCTACACTTTTAATTCACTTTTGTTGTATATTAGTGAATATGGTATTTTGAAATTGATGAATTGAAGGGGCTGCTTGTGGATATGCATTTTTGCTACACTTTTAATTCACTTTTGTTGTATATTAGTGAATATGGTATTTTGAAATTGATGAATTGAAGGGGCTGCTTGTGGATATGCATTTTTGCTACACTTTTAATTCACTTTTGTTGTACATTAGTGAATATGGTATTTTGAAATTGATGAATTGAATGGGCTGCTTGTGGATATGCATTTTTGCTACACTTTTAATTCACTTTTGTTGTACATTAGTGAATATGGTATTTTGAATTTGATGAATTGAAGGCTTGTGGATATGCAATTTTACCACTATTTTGCTACACTTTTAATTCACTTTTGTTGTACATTAGTGAATATGGTATTTTGAAATTGATGAATTGAATTGTGTTATATATATTTCATTTTTACAAGTGAAATTCATTTTTTTAATTTTACAGATGAAGGGGCCGATATTGCAGATGAAAATTTTGAAAGTGATGAATTGAAGGGGCTGCTTGTGGATATGCATTTTTACCACTATTTTGCTACACTTTTAATTCACTTTTGTTGTACATTAGTGAATATGGAATTTTGAAAGTGATGAATTGAAGGGGCTGCTTGTGGATATGCATTTTTACCACTATTTTGCTACACTTTTTAATTCACTTTTTGTTGTACATTAGTGAATGTGGTATTTTAAATTTGATGAATTGATATTTTAATCGAAAAAAGAATTGTGATGTTAGTGAACTAGTTGAAGGTGAGGATTTGACTCATCCAATTGTTGAAATTCTCTACAACAATTAAATAAGTTGTTGTATTTTTTACAGCAATTGCTGAAATTCTCTACAGCAATTAAGCAATTTTTTGTACTTTTCATAGCAATTGCTACAATTCTCTATAGTAATTAAACGAGTTGTTGTATTGTTTTACAACAATTGCTTAAATTTCTACAACAAGTACGAAAATTATTGTACTTTTCATAGCAATTGCTAAACTTTTCTACAGCAAGTAAGAAAGTTGTTGTACTTTATATAACAATTGCTAAAATTTTCTTTAACAAGTAAGCAAATTAATTGTTTATTGGTTGTAACACTCATATTTAATGATAAATAAAGTAGTGTTGATTTAATTTTAAAATAATAATTTATATTAGATAGTAATCTTGTATAATGAGATAGTTATTTGAGATACCAGACGATCAATTCTATTACAATTTCACATGTTATCAATTATAATGAGTAATTGATTGTTTATTGGTTATAACACTCATATTTAATGATAAATAGAGTAGTGTTGATTTAATTTAAAAATAAAATTTATATTAGATAGTGATCTTGTATAATAAGATAGTTATTTGAGATACCAGACGATCAATTAAGTAATTTCACATGTAATCAACTTGAATTGATAAATTGATTGTTAATTATTTATATTAATCATATTCCATGATAAATATGATAGTTTTGACTAATTTTAAAAGAAAATCTAGAATATCTAGTAATTTTATTTGAATATGCTACAACAAATAAGTAAATTGTTGTACTTTTCATAGCAATTGCTACAATTCTCTACATCAATTAAACGAGTTGTTATATTGTTTTACAACAATTGTTTAAATTTCTACAACAAGCATGAAAATTATTGTACTTTTCATAGCTATTGCTGAATTTTTCTACGGAAAAGTAAGTAAGTTGTTGTACTTTATAAAGCAATTGCTAAAATTCTCTACAACAAGTAATAAAGTAATAATAAGAATAACAATAAAATCAAATATGCTCTCACAATTAAAATAACAACAATTAGTACCAAAATAGATAAGATCAAATGTGTTCACAAATAATAACAACAAAAACAACAATTAGTACCAAAAAAGATAAGATCAAATATGTTCACAAAAAACAAGAAGAACAAATGTGTTTTTATGCAACATTTCGCTCGGAGCATGTAGTCCTCTTGTGACCAATTCTTTTGCATAAAGAACATTTATTTTTCTTCATTGAAAATGATTCCCCGATTCCTTTTTGTCTTTTTGAGGACCTTCTTCCAACCTTGCCTGGCTCAACAAATGGAGAAGATATTTTTTCTCTAAAATCTCAATAGGAACTTCCCAAGTTTCTTCAGATGGAACCAGTTTAATTTCCTCCACATATGCAATAAGGTATACCTCTACTTTGTAATACGAAGATGAGTACTCATAAATGCGTCTCCCATAGTCATCACCATATTGGCATCGAAGCGCTGCCATAGCATGTGGACAAGGTACTTTGTCAATGTCAAAGACTTTACAAGTACAAGATTTGGCTAGCAAATCAACTGTTGCAACTTCATCATGACTGGTGACAATATACTTGTAGTTGGCAGTTTGATGGACCAATAGCTTGTTCCCCAGATTAATATTTTTTGCAATGTCTTTTTCTATCAAAGGGACGAAGATGGTTGGTGCATTAATGAATTTCATACGCCTCTCATGAATTTTTTCTGCAAATCGCATGTTTATTGCATCAAATAGAGCAGTAATAGGATATTCTCTTTCATCAAGAAACATTGAGTTAACTGACTCAGCAATATATGTCGTCATAATATTGTACCTGTAACATATAAGTGTCCAATAATATATTATAAGTGTTTATAACTGTTGTATGGTTTTTATAACAATTGTTGCATATTTCTCAGCAGGTGCTGAAATAAGTGTAGCAGTTACTATAAAAAAATTATAGCAGTAGCTATAAAAAAACTGTTGTAGTTATACCAACTATCAATAATAACTATAATAAATTTTACCTATTTCCGGAAAAGAATGCCCTGCTCCATCGGTGAAATCCAACGTGTTCAAGATGTGTGGCAGCCTGTGGAACCAAATCTCTTATTCAATTAAAATGATCACTGAACACATCAATATTGTATGCTTTTGCCGCCTTATAAAAGTGGTAGACAACACTCGCATTGTGAAAATTATTTCGAATATTTTCTCCTAAGTGCCTCATGCAACAACCATAATGAGCTGAAGGAAATACAATTGAAACCATCTTTCTAATACTTTGATGTCTATCAGAGATTATGCACAATTCAGGAGTATCAAGTACAAAACTTCTCAATTGCTCGAAAAAGTATCGGTAGGAAGCATCACATTCAGAGTCTACTACGCAAAATGCCACCGGAAAAATATGATTCTCCGCATCCTATGTAACAACAGACAACAACACACCACCATATTTACTTCTCAAAAATGTCCCATCAACAGCTATGACTTTTCTCATTTGTGCGAAACCAAGAATCCAAGCTCCATATGCCACAAAAAAGTACTTGAACCTGCCATTTTCATCAATCTTCAACGCCGTTTTACTTCCCGGATTAGATGTCCTAAGCATATGACTATACGCATCAATCACTCCATATCCATGTTCATGTGTCCCTCTTCAGGATGCTCACATTTGACACAATACACTGAACACGAATTAATTACCTTCTTCAATCTAAATTTTTTTTTGACACAAGCAATTTTCAATGTAATATCTAATTCTTGTTTATTCTTAAACGACATATCTTTGTAAAAATCGGTTCCATCATCTTGAGCATGACTGCATTAAGTTAATTAATTATCAGCTAAAGCAAAAATTAATGAAGTGTACAAAGAGGATGAACTTTTAGAAATAAGTAAATTTATGAGTTCATAGTACTTGCCTATCAACAACTTCACCAATAATGGGCAATCCATTCCGAACTTCATGAGAAAGAATATGTTGACCTTCACACTCTTCATTTGGAATATTCATATTCATCCTACCACATTCATCGTTCAACACTTGTTGGTCATCACATAAATTATGATTCTCCACCAATTTTTCAACCATGTAGATCCTTAAAACACCTCTAGGTTCATCTTCCAAATAAGTACTTAAACTAAGTTGATCATTTATCTTAAAAGGAGTCGTCTTCTGCTTTTCACCACAACTATGCAGGTAAGTGATCACAATATCTTCCAACTCACAATTTAATTTACAACAAGTAATGATTTTATTCGCAAAATCATCATATGCAATATCTCGATGCACAATCATCGCAATTGTCGTGGGCAATTCTTTACTCTTCCAACGCCAAATATAACGATTGTTGGACTCAACCCATTCACCATTACAATCAATTGGTACTACAATTCTATCTCCCATTAATGATGTTGAAGATACCTGAAAATATTGTAACTTAGAACTAAAAAATTGATCATAAAAAAAATTATATTAAAATAATCACAATTGTTGTAAGTTATTCAGCAACTGCTGAAATATATATAGCAGTTGCGGCAATTTATTCAACAACAACATTCAACAATTGTTGTAAATTACTGAAATAGTCATATCAGTTGCTGAAAATTATTATACATCAGTGACAAGAACAATAATATAAAAATCAAATTTTAAATGAATAATACACACAAACAATACTATTAACTTGTTAAAATGATTGAAAATTATCAGTTAAGAAGTGATTTCTAAAGTTTAGACCTTTTCAAATCACGTGTTAAATTAAAATTTGAGATTTTTCCCTTCTCAAAATTCTTCAAATAAGAAATCTACAATAAGCTGCAACACCAATAAAAGAACAACAAAAAGAAGAAGAAGAAGAAGAAGAAAGCGCTAGTGATGAAGATTAGAAGCAAAAAAAATGTGAAAAGAGCGGGATGTTGAGAGAGAAAAAAAAACTGATTTAGGGATTTTCCTATTTTAGAAATTAGGGGTTTACTTAAATTTGGGTGAAAGTATAAAAACAAAAACTTGAGGACCTATATAATTATTTTTAAAAATTAAAAAATTTGTCACCCACCCTTAATAATTAAAACTAGAGTCACTCTTTTTACATTTCAACACTTTTTTGTCACCTATAATTCATTCCCCCAAGTTGCCTGACCGACTAGTTCAAACATATTTTTTGTCATTTTCTTACTAACATCAATGATTTTGGTGTCCTATGGTCACCTATAATTCATTCTCCCCTCTTTCCTTCAACATAAAAACCCTCGCACAAAAACCCTTCCTCCACTGATAAACCTCTCGATCTGCAGCTAAGATTCAAGAAACACCAACGATGGAAACTCACTCTGACGGCACAGATGAAATCGCCGCCGTGGAGGAGCTCCGGCAACAGCACGAAACCCGTATACAAACCCTACACAACGCTCAATTGGAACTCATCGCCTCACTACAAAACATAGTTCCTGATATAGTCTCTTCACTCGACCTCTCTCTTAAGACCATTTCATCCTTCAATGGAAAACCCTTCACCCCTTTACCCAGCCCACTCCCTAACGCCCTCAACCATAACCCTAATTTACTCGTCCCAAAGATCAATTCCAGTTCTGGTAAACGTGTTTCAGAACTTTCTAGAAGTGGTAGTGAGAAGGAGAAAATGGTAATTGATGAATGTGGGGGACCTTTGTCGGTTGTAAGGGCGATGGTTGCAGTTTGTTTGTTAGAGAGAGTGCCGTTTACTGCTATTGATTCGTCTACTTTGTTAAGGAAGTTAGAGAATGATCAGTCGCATACGGCTGCTGAAAAGGCAGCGATTAGGGAGCTCGGAGGGGAGTCGGGGGCGATAGTGGCAGTGGAAATGGCATTGAAATCGATGGCGGAGGATAATGGTTGTGTAGAATTGGAGAATTTTGTGGTTAGCGGGAAATCTAGGATTATGGTGTTGAATATTGATAGAACTAGGCTATTGAAAGAATTGCCGGAAAGTAGGCAGAATGAGGGAAGTGTTGGTGGAGGAAACCGGAATAATCAGGAAATAGTGAAAAGAGGGATTGATAATGGAGGAGCTTTTGGAATGGGAAGGGCAATGAGTGAAATGTGGGAGCATCCACATATGCAGGGGATGACAGCTATGTTTCCTGGGAATATGGGCGGTCCAAGAGGAGGGCATAGAGGAATGGTGGGTATGATGGGGATGCCGAGAGGTGTTGGCGTTCCACCTCCTATGCATAGACCACCAATGGGGCCAAATGGGCCCATAGGAGGAGGAAATTCTATTGCTTTAAAACCTAGGTCAGAAGAAGATGAGCTGAAGGATTTAGAGAAAATGTTGAATAAGAAAAGTTTTAAGGAAATGCAGAAATCGAAAACTGGAGAGGAGTTATTGGACCTTATTCATCGTCCCACTGCGAAGGAATCTGCCGTCGCTGCAAAGGTATTGGACAATCCCACCTTTCTTGAATTCACCCATCACAATTTTCTGTTCCCCATTCAAAAACTTTCTGTTTGATAATTTCTATAGATATAAATTTCTCGCAGATATAATGAACTGATTACTTTTTGTATTTTTTGGTACAATGCAACAACATAACCATAGGGGTTTGGGGAGGGTAGGATGTAGTCAGACCTTACACCTACCTTTGTGGAGGTAAAGACGCATCTTTGGTACGATGCAATAATGGAAATAAGTGAAATTTGCTAAGTCACAACTATTTCATATTTCTACTTCCATTGCGGTGTGCCAAATTCATTTCTTCTTTGCTCTAACTTTGTCTTTTTTGCATTTCTAGTTTTATGGGTCCTCTATCTTTGTTGTTTGAATTTTGTTTGTTATTCTGCTTCACATGTTTTCTTGTCTCTTGTTTCTTTGCTAAAGCTTTTGTAGTGTATTTTTTCATATTAATTGATACCTTTTTATTTAAATTGTATTTTAGTTCAAAAGCAAAGGTGGTTCCCAGGTGAAGGAATATTGTTCAGCTTTAACAAAGGAAGATTGTCGACGCCAAGCTGGTTCCTACATTGCTTGTGATAAGGTTAGACCAAGTCATTTCTGGTATCATTGTGTTAAGTATCTTATGACACTCAAAGCTTTTAAGTTGTTACCATTTGTTTTGAACATAGATAGTACTCCTAACCAATAATGAAGATTGTAAATGGTGTTAATCACAATGTTATTGAAAGTTGTTGCTTTGTCGATTAAAATGATGCAAAGCGAGGGGTCGTTGCTTCATGGGCCAATCTATGTGTTTCTGTTATGTGTGTGCTTCAAGCAGTCTGCATAAAGTGACCCAACAAGAAATAGTTTATTCTTTGATTCTCAACTTTGAGGAGTTGGATTAAATCAACATTGTTGCATATCGGATGTCAAAATCAGTTATTTTATTGAATTTTGATTATCATTATACTAAATTCATATATGTATAATTTTAGTTTTCTGTGAACTGTGCACTTCACTTTAAAAAACGTGCACTTAATTTCTTGCTTTTCACTTCAAACCCCATGGATCTCGACATATTTTTGTGTTTTTTTTTCACTTTTAAAGCACTAGTTAATCATTACCTTTATTTCGGAGGGATATGTAACTTTATTATGATGCATTTTTAGGTTCATTTTCGGCGAATAATTGCTGTGCATACTGATGTCAACTTGGGTGATTGCTCTTTTCTTGATACTTGCCGTCACATGAAGGTGATTTCCCTATCTAACTTGTTTACACAAGGATTTGGTTATATCTTCTGGAAATATATATTACTTACACTCATTTAATTCGCAGACATGCAAGTATGTACATTATGAGCTTGACTCGACGCCAGATGTATCACCCCTGATGATGGGAGCATCTACCTTGGCCCCTCCCAAGCCTTTGAAACCTCAGCGTGCTCATTACTGTTCAGAAGTAGAGCTTGGTGAACCACAATGGATTAATTGTGACATACGGTCATTTAGAATGGATATTTTAGGGCAGTTTGGAGTTATAATGGCTGATCCACCATGGGATATTCATATGGAATTGCCTTATGGGACAATGGCTGATGATGAAATGCGCACTTTAAATGTCCCTGCACTGCAAACTGATGGTCTTATATTCCTTTGGGTCACCGGACGCGCAATGGAGCTTGGACGGGAATGGTTAGAGCTCTTCTCTCACTGTTTGTTTTTTAAAATAGAAAGTTCTTCTCTCACTGTCAGTTTATAAAACATCTTATTTGCTAGATTATAACAAAGAGTAGACTCATACAACCTGATCTAGATCTATAAATTCTGAAGCATGTCCCTGCAGAACATAAAAGACTCTTTGATAGTTTGTGCTTCTTAAGTTATTTCATTCTTGTAAAGTGCCATTATTATTGGTGAGTGGCTTGACTATCATTTTTGTGGAATATCATTACTTTTGATAGCATAATTTGTGGCCCTTTGCTAGTTGAAATAATGTAACTAATGGGGATCCTATAGAGATGGAGCACATTCTAAAAGCCATTTCTTATATTTCTTCCAATTGTTTGTGTTGCAAATAAGATAAATAAATTGAAGGTTTCTCTACATTGTCTTGTGATGCTTCCTCTAGTACTTGTTATATGTTTTTTCTTCTGTATCTTTTTTTTCTGTATGTTTTTTGGTATGTGTTACCTAAGTTGGGGGTCTTTCAAAAATAACCTCTCTACCTCTGTGGGGTAGTAGGGTTAATGTGTGCATACACTCTATCCTCTCCAGACCTTACCTTGTGAGACTACACTGGGTATGTTGTTATTGGTTGTTGAAGTGTTTCTCTACATTAACTTGGAGCCTTTTTTATTTTTAGAATGGTGGTTCTTGTGCTAGTTTGCACGCACCTAGACTATTCCACCAGATGCCTGCTATATCGCTTTAGCACATGTGCTGACTAACTTTGCTCACCAAAGTTTAGGCAAATAAGAAGAAATAACCTAGTATTTTTTTTTGTCTTGGGGATTTGAACCTTGGTCCCTAAGGTTCTTAACCAACTTAAACTTTTAGATGAGATGTTCATGCATTTCAATTAGTTAACATGATATCACAACCCATCTTTGGCAAAACTATTCTCACACATAATTCAACATTAGTCTGCAGTGAACGCCAAAATCAATTTACACATACAAGAGGGTGGATAGTATCTCATATCTAGTATAAAAAAATACAAAAGGGGGTCCATAAATATGTAGGGACACTCTCAACAACAACATTCCCAGTTTTTTTTCTATAAGTGGGGTCTGGGGAGGGTGGGTGTACGAATACCTTACCCCTACCTTTGTGGGATAGACCCTCAGCTCAAGATATTTGTTTTCAGGAACAATGGTTTAAATAAATATGCAATAGTAAAAGCTATGACAAACGACTTGAAGTAAGAAAAGTACTAACGATACAAATAATTAAGGATGACTCTAGTAAAAGAAACAACAGTAGTAACAGTGTGGAAGCGTAAGACAATGCTAGCATAAAGTAGTAATATTGGTAAGGAAATTGATAAATGCTCCAACCTAGAACCCTGCTGTACCACTGTGAAGAGTGAAGATGCTTTACTATCTACTAATCATCTATTCTAATCCTCGACCTCCATGCTCTACTATTTAGGGTCATGTCCTCGGTGAGCTGAAGATGTGTCATCTCTTGTCAATCACTCTCTCTCCAATTTTTCCTCGGTCTTCCTTGATCTCTCCTCAAAACCTATCACCGCCAACCTCTAACATCTCTCGATAACATCAATGCTCCTCCCTCTTTACATGCTGAAGTCCGAACCATATTAGCCTCGCTTCTCACATTATGTCCGCCACGATGGTTACTCCCACCCTGCCCCATGTATCTTCATTTATAATCTTGTCTCTTCTAGTATGCTCGCACATCCATCTAAGCATTCTCATTTTTGCTACCTTTATATTTTGGATGTGCTAGTTCTTAACTAGTCAACCCTCTAGCCCATACAACAAAGCCAGCCTAACAACCACTCGGGACTTTGTTGTATGCCTTTTCTAGGTTGATGAACACTATATGTAGGTCTCTTTTTCTGTCCCTGTATTGCTTGAACGATCTCCTCAAACGATGAATCACTTATGTTGTCGATCTCCCCGACATGAATCCGAATTGGTTCTCGGAAATACACATTCCTTCTCATCCTCGTCTTGATCACTCTCTCCCAAACTTCCTTACCTGTATAATTGCAATTTCAGGTTTCTCCCTTGTTCTTGTACAAGGGGATCATTATGCTACACCTCCATTCTTCGGGCTTTGTAGTCATCGTGAAAAAAACATTAAAAAAACCCAGTTAGCCACTCCAAACCTGCTTTGCCTAAGCTCTTCCAGAATTCTACAGGAATCTCATTTGGCTTGGTTGCTGTTCCCTCTCTCATATTGTGAATCGTCCCTTTAGCCTCCTCAAACTTAATACACATGCAATACCCCAATGTGACAATTGGAATCTCCTCCTAGCAATTACTGCTCAGTGTGAGGAATACCTCGTACTACGTATCCTCCCAAAAGAGTTTTTGATTATGTTAATAGTCAGCTTAATTATGTGAGGAAGTGTGTTGCAAACCTAAATAGTACAAGTGTCTCCTCTCTTCTTAAGCTTTTAAAAATATATGGTCATGCAATTCAATAATTTAACAGTTTGGAACAAGTTAGAGATTACTTGATTTATCCAAAAAGAAAATAATAATATATCAAGCCAAACATTCAACAAGAAATAATCCCTACTTTACTTATCTCTGCATTTACTAATTGCTGCATAACCCATCTCTAAACGAAACAACCCCTTAAATGTATACTTCACTTTGGTCTTGCTCAATCTTGGTTCTTTCATTTGCGCACAGATGATATTAATTGATAAAATATGTGCTGTTGGAACATTAAGCTTCTAGAATTTGAAAATATCTTGCTCTTTGGCTCTGTCTAACTGTTTGTTCCTTACTTTGGTGCATTATGGCAATCTTGTGATGTTTACCATCTTTTCCTGAGTTGTTTCAGTCAGGTGATGGGCTTAGTGTTTGCTATATATTTATAATGATACTTTTACCTCATCCAGAAAATATATTACACAAAGAGAGCCTGAACTGTGACTTGTTATCCACAGAATAGGCAGGTCTGATTTTTTTAATAAATTATTGAACCAAACATTATAGAAGCCTGTAGGAAGAAAAAAACATTAGAAGCTTGTGTCGTTAACCTTGGGGCACACTTGACTTGTTCTAATTGGTGGCTAAGTTAAACATTTGACTTGTTCTAGTTGGTGTTGTGTTTTCAAAATTATATAATTCATGTTCAGTAATAGAAGAGGCTATGAGTGCTAAGTTCCGTGATATTGATATGGTTCTTGCAGTCTAGAGCTTTGGGGTTACAAGCGTGTTGAGGAGATTATTTGGGTTAAGACCAATCAACTTCAGCGAATCATCAGAACTGGACGGACAGGCCATTGGCTCAATCACAGCAAGGAACATTGCCTTGTTGGAATAAAGGGAAATCCAGAGGTGAACAGGAATATTGATACTGATGTCATAGTAGCAGAGGTCCGGGAAACAAGTCGTAAGCCAGATGAGGTGAGAAAAACTTGATTATTTTTTTCTTTTGGGAAAAGAATGAAAAGAAAAAAGATCTAGAAACTGAAAGCTTCTAAGCAATACACATTCGTTGGTGCTCATGCAATAACCTAATTTTTTTTAAATGTCTGTAATATCATTTTAGTGTTAGGTTAAGTTTAATAGTTATGATTCTATGTTAGTACTTTAGCATCTATTCTTATTTTTGGTTGATACTTTGACCTGTGCTATTGGGTTATATACATAAACTATGCTTTTGTTTTGACATATTAGATGTACCCCTTGCTTGAAAGAATTAGTCCAAGGACAAGAAAGCTGGAGTTATTTGCGCGGATGCACAATGTTCATGGCGGGTATGCATTCTTGATCTATTTTCTTTCTGATGAAATGAAATATCATTAAAGGCATCAAGAAGATGCGTTAATTACAAAAGGAGTGAAAATGTCAGCTCTGAAAAATAGACTGCATTCTTGATCTACTTGTAGATGTTCAAGCATGAGTCTATTAGACATGATTTGTAAGAATGTTGCACCTCTGCGATCACATATAGAGGGTATTGTTATGGGCTTTGAACTTCTAATAATTTATGTTCTTGATTTAACAACTTGTTCCTTATCATATCTTTAGAACATACGAATATGATCCTACTCTTTAAGTGATTCAAAAATTACTAGTACAATTTCAAGATACTCTGTTCTTTTTTCAATTTCAATAATTAAATCTTGACAATATGTTCATATTTAGTGGAATACTAATTAATCCTCCCCTCCCCAATATTTTTATTTTTTTTCGTTGTTGAAAAAACAGAAAAATTCTCAAGATCTTTTTATTAGTGAAGAGTAAGACATAATTAGACACCACTCCTAGAGAAATAATTTAATGTCTTCATATTCTTGAGTTCCCTTTAGTTAAGATAAATTGTCAGTGTAACGATCCATATATGTATCAGGTGGATGTCACTTGGAAACCAACTACAAGGGGTACGATTAGTTGATGACGGGCTTAGGGCGCGGTTCAAGGCTGCATATCCAGATGTGGAGGTGCAACCTTCATCACCTCCAAGGCCATCATCTGCAATGGAAGTAGATTCAAGTTCTAATCAAATAAGGAATACATTTGCTGGAGGGGAATTAAAGGCTGCAGGGACCCAGGTCACTGAGGCTACACCCCCAGATGCAGCAGCCTATGCAACTGAAGGAAAACCAGTAAACCATGATGTGGAGATGACTAGCTAAGAACTTTGTCACAGAACTAGTTATTTATCCATGTGCTGTTTCTACCTGTCTACACAAGATTTTGCAGGTGGATGTGGAGTACTACTTCCATTAAGATTCTCAGGCGGTGGGACGAGTCACAATGTTCCTGCAGTTAACCATCAAAAAGGAACCTTAAAGTAGTCGCCTCAGTATAGTAGTTGATAAAACGTACTACTACCTTCCTCCGTTGTTTCCTCGAAGAACAGGTAGTGTTTTACATGTAACTTGTAAGCACACATATATCTCTTAGTCCACTTAGTGAATGGATGATCCAAGTTTTTGGTTGCAATGTAATCTACCATCATAGCTCAAGAATGATCTCAACATACATGAGTCAGTAAAATTTTATTTAATAACATGCATTTAGTGTTAATATCTTTGTTCTTATCAGAACACAAACTGGGCATTGTTAATGCCCAATTTAATGAAGATATTGGGGAGTGGAGGTTTTGCAGTATGCCATCCAATTTTAGTCGGAATTGGACAATCAATTTTTTTTAATAAAGATATTTAAATCAACTACCCTTTTTCACGAGGAATAGCATAGGTGTTGTCGGTGAAATGCTGGCTCCAGCTAGCATGCATATGTTACATATAATATTAATAGTGGGCTCAAATGTTTACTTGTCTATTTGAGTTACTATTAAACCAATGCTATCTTTTTCTTTTTCTTTTCTCCCAAAATATTCAAAAGAGGAAAGTCTTGAAATCCTCAAATTGCCAGTGCTATCTATGATTATTATTGGATAGTCTCGTGGGCCTTTTTCCCTTTGGTGCTATGCCTCTTCCGTTTTAAATTGTTTGTCATGTTTTGCTTACCAATTTTAAATTTGATTAATTTTTATAATTAAATTAATTGAGTGCTTTACTTTATTCTATTCTAGTTTTTTTTTTTGGGTGACTCAGTAGAATAAAGGAAAAAAGAAATAAAAGATAAAGTGACAATTAAATGTTACCTTAGTTATGAGCTGTTGCTCAATCTTCAAAACTGTACTTTGATTTGGTGGAATGTTGATTGAACAATAACTCCTTCACCAGGGTGTTTATCTGAACCTCTGCGGTAAAATATTTTTCGGTAGATATAAGGTAACTTTTTTTTAAAAACTTTTTATGTATACAATTTTGAATTCACTCAACACATGATTAGATAGTTACCTTGGAGGTTCAAAATTTGTTTCGAGGTTTGAAGTTCAAATCCTAACATTACATTAGTGAAATACTGAATCCGCGACCAGATGAGACACGATGTGACTACTAAAGTATTATACAATAAACTCCATACTTTTGCTCAAAGACAAATTGGTAAGCTCCATCAAGAAACTCATAATCATCATGAATGAACTCTTTCACAAATTTAACAACATGAAAAGTGTAAATAAATAATGCCTCAATACACAAAAAGATATGAGTGGAATCTCCAAAATCCAAAATGCCCTGTCCTGTTTTCTAAAGAATAGTGCTTCCTATAAACAGAGAAAGAAAGAGCAACCCAACAGCAGCAAAAACAGACATTTCCACTTTCCCAGAAGATGAAGCAGAGGTTGAATTAGAAGATTGGACAGGAATTGAACCAAAAGCATTAGTGTAAGAAGGTGATGGAGCTAAAGCAGGTGAATCTGCTTCATCATAACTTGTTCCATTTCCTCCTCCAATTGAAATATGAAGTTTCTGCAACTTCTCACAATGCCCTTCTGCTCCACTTGTGAAGTAAAACTCCCCAGGTCTTGTAATGTTAAACAGAGAATTCCCATTGTTCATGTACAAGATTGGATTTTTAAGGTTGCAACTGTTGTAATTCTGTTTTGTCACCTGTATTACTGAATCTTCACTTGGTGGGTACAAAAACACTGCAAAAAAAATTAAAATAAATAATTAATTCAAGAAAGTAGATTGATGGGGTTGAGTATTTGTCAAAAGGGTATAAAAAAATGGTAAAATCTTGAAGATCTGAGCAAGAAATGGAGATTTACAGAGTGAATCTCCAAGCTTGAAGAGGTGATTCTTGGACCATTTGAGATAGACATCTTTATTTGCAGAAGAGGGTATATTCCAAGCATTTAAATCTCCAACTTTGTATTGATAACACAACACTAATTGAGTTTGTATTAACAGAAAGAACTGAAAAAGAATGATCAAAGATTGGTATTTTCTTGGAATTCTAAGAGTAGCCATGGCTTGCCCTCTCTTAGCTTTTTTTTTCTTTTTGTCAAAATTGAGTCACTAATTAGAAGAGAGAAATGGTAGCTATAATACTGATTGGTTTCACACAGTAGAACACAGAGTATATTTACTAGAATGCCCTTTATCCTTACCATAATATAATACTCCTACTTGGTAGGCATTTGAACATTGGATTTGGGAGTCTACTTCGATAGAGGCACTGTAACGGTAAATGGAATAACAATTATTGGGTCGATTGCTCTTATCCTTCCTTTGCTGACACAAAAAGAGAGAAAGCACTCCCCAGCCAAGGATGTGTGCCAAAGAGAAGATGCGGAAGCAAGTGTATCATAAGGAAAAGAAAACTTATTGCAATTACGAACGTGAACAAATGTTTTCTCATTAGACTATTTTAACCGATTGTTTATGTTGATCCTACGCTACGATTTTTCGTCTCTTATGAAATTTCAACACTACTCTACTGCATGATGAAGTGATCTTTCCCTCTTATGAAAGTCGGTATCTCACTTTCGAAAGAGAATCTCGACGTGGTGGTGTACACCTAGTTCCATAGCTGGACTAGTCACTGGCTAGAGGGCGACCGACCTACCAAACCGGATGCAGCCGAGAATGTTACGTAAAAAGGATCAAGGAGGATAGGAGTCTATTCAAATCAACGCTAGTTTATGTAATTTATAGAAAATTTCGACTTTAAATTATGATTCAACTCCCAAATTCTTCAAAAAGTAGGATTTCGAATTTCATATTGTGATTTTAATTTCTTTTTAAAATATAAAATTTGACTCGGATGTTTATACTTATTAAAAATAAAAAATAATCCATAACTTTGAATTTTACAAAAAAAAAATCCATGATTGATCTGAAGATATAGTTCATACCATGGAGGAGAATTTTATTATATAATAGCTAGTTACTACTATTATTAATTTATTGAACGAATAAATCTATATAAAATTTTATATATCTAAAAATTTATAATAACATGTAATCTCATATTAAGGTGGTCACCGTCAAAAGGGCAAAAGAGGATCTCTAGGGAAAAGAACAAAGTTTGAGGTTGTGTAGGGTCAATTGTTTTATAAACAACAATGTCACATGGACAGTTGGACAAAGAAGCCCTGGATGCAGCTTAACGTGGGATTAGAAAGGACTAGACCACCAAATGGTTTTAATTTTCAGTATGCATATGTATTTTTAGTTTAGTTTATTTTATACAACAAGTCACCATGTGCCCTTGCAATTATTTATTTCATTTTATTTTCTTAGTTAGAGTAAACTTATCTCAGTCAACACAAGAACCAAAAGAAAAAGAATAGGATGTTGTGTTCCATTTTTACATAGACCCTTTCTTATTGGGGGATCCCAAAGAGCCAATTCTAATTAAAACATTGGTGAAAGTCAACATATATTTGATCTTAAAATAAAGCACATTACCATTATTTTTTTGCTGCACCATTGATTGTTTTTTGTTAAGTTGCTAAGTTTGGTCTGCCTCTAAGGCCCTACTTTTTGGTTTCATATTCAGTATCTTAGGTTGTTAACTCGTTCAATCGACAAACTCACCTAAACCTTTACTTAATCTTATTGTTAGTTGCTTCATCACTCCCTTTAATTTCTTTTTAAATGTGGAAGCCTGTCTTCGTTCTATTATAGTGAAAGATCTTTCACTCTAGTACCATAGCAGGAACCTTGCTAACCTTCTCGGCCAATTAATCTTAGCCACAAGATCCTCTTCTGCTTATCCACCCACCGTAAATGATTGCTAATGGACTTGGAATAATATGAGATCTAAAAGGTCATCTGATTTTCTAAGTCTTTCTATGCTAGCTAACGATTATCACCGAACCTGAACTATCCAATGAATCAACCTACATGTTGCGAATGCCAAAATTGGTGGGGGGAATCTGCTCCCATGTTGCAAACCGTTAAATCTGAACTGTACCATGTCACTCTTCTTTCTTTCCTTGCAACTTGCAAGCAGAAAGTACACCAGCAACATGCGTCACATTACTAGGTGGACAGTTGACCAACCTTTCCTCAAGATATTGCTTTCTGGCTCCTCTCTTTAGAGTCGATGAATTGAAGAAGAATGAACTTCTTCGGGAGCATCGGAGGAAGGACTGACAAACTTGTTACTTGTGTTTGGTTAACTGACTTGAGGTTCTTTCTCGTAAGTGGTATACCTACACCCCGCACGCACACTCACTATATCTTTATACGTCAAACTTTCTAGCCGACTTTCCACTCCCCTCTGAGACAGTTCATTCTTGTGGGAGGGATTACGCTGAATATGTATGTTGTTATTGTAAATGAAACGGCTATCTTGCTTAAAATTTTAGCCAGGAATATTACTATACCAAGATATAAAAAGAATGAGTATTATTCATCATAGTAAATATAATATGACTGCAAAAACGTTGTCCTCAACATATGAGAGATAAACTAATACTAAATGAATGAATTAAAATAAAATCCAAAAATGGCAAATATGCGTTTACATTATCAAGAAAACATGCAGTGTAGCAGCAACTCTGCATCAGCTTTCATATATTGATAGAAGGATACCCACCCCTATTTTCATGCTGCAATGAAGGTAGCTTCTTCATATCCTTCTGATGAGAAATAACCACAGGTGTGTTGTATTGTAGTTCATAAATAGCACTCTATTTACCTATTGATAGAAAACTGATAGTTGTGTTCTGCTGCATGGTCTTGCTGAATTAACGCGTCCCAGCAACTTCATCAACTCAGGCATTTAGAGGTGCAGTTTCCATTTCTCTCTCCTTGTGTGTTGTCCAATCTTGAGGTTCTGCAAATGCATTAACAAAAGGAAAATATTATATCTGTGTCAATTATCAATTTTTCTAGCTTAATGCACCTAAGACAGAGTTGAGCCTTATAACAAGTCTCGGGCACGGATATAACCTACTAGAACAAATTACCATCATTTTAGAACAAGACAGGAGAAAATATTAAAGGGGCAGCATGGTGCATTAAGCTCCTGCTATGATCGTGGTCCAAGGAAGGGCCGGACCACAAGGTTCTATTGTACGAAGCCTTACCTTGCAGTTTTGCAAGAGGCTTTTCCACAAAAGAAAATATTGGGCTCCAAAACTATATTAACATAACAGAGTTAACTATTTGTCACATGATCTCGTATCTCCACTGATAAATCATTCATTGGGCTAACATTTCTCTCAAACTCGGAGTAAGGACTTGAATAATTAATGGGAAACAATTCTTACTTGACTTTTCAACAACAGCAGAGAGGCGTTTCTGCAAGATTGATGCCAGAAAGAGGAATATCGAGCACATGCCGAACATAACAGTAATTGGAAATGAGTCGACCTGAATAAGAGAAAATTTGATTAGTAAACATTAAAAGAGCAATTCCTTGGATCCCACAGTTCATTGGTGAAATTTGATACTCCAATCTTACTTTGGTTGGTGTAACAATTGGGAAAGATAACTCACATTGTACAACACAACGCATACGAAGATATTGAGAGGAATGCGGAAAAAGTTCATGATTGTGCTTCTAGCCTCTTCAGGAATGTACTGGGACCTCATTTTCATTATAGAAGGCCAAAATACTCCGACACAAGCCTCAAATGCACAAAAACCAAGAAGCTGAATGCAGCCAGAGAAAGTAATGCCTCCACCTTTTTCAGTAGAAGGTGTCACCAAGAACTGTTCAAGGTGAAAAATAAGTGGAGTTAGTGAGAAACAATAGAATTACAACACCTGCACAATTACACATTTGATAAAATCAACCCCTAAGATTCTTCCTTACACTTGTCAAGACAGGGATTAAGAGACAGACAGCAGATACTGCAAAAACAATCTGCATGTAACTTTCGACTTTGAGAGATGAGCGAGCTAGTAATCGAGATGCAAGGGAGCTGCCCAACATGGAAGATAACATGAAAGTTGCAAAGATGAAGCCATGAGGAATCTCCTCTGAATTAGGGCTCAAAGCAGGAGTCCAGAGAAACACAAAAGTATACATTGAACCCTCAAATAGTGACTGTATAGCACCCAACAATGCGATTTTCTCATCTGATTACATATGAGAAGAACTGTTAGAGAAGCCTCACAAATATATTACAAAGCAAAAAAAAGTTATTCCATTTGTAATATCTATATTTAGAAAACCTTCAAATAACACAAAAACTTGAATAAGACCGTAGCCTACTGCTGATGGGACAGATAATTTGGAAAAACTGCATTGTATTGAAATTTTGCAGCACTAAGAACATGCACATGAGGAATAATTAAAGCTCTCCGTTTTGTATTGTAATCCCTTTTTTCTTTTACTAAAACATTCAATATGATCTACTTCTCTGCATAGATGAATATGTTAGAAGGGAGCAAAGGTAAAGCTTTGATAATTACCAGAAGCAATTGCCACAGCAGCACCCTTGAATTGGGTAATTAAGTCTTTGTTTTCTGAAGCATCACCATAATTCTCAGTCCAAGATGACAGTATAATGGCCATACCAATAGCAAGGAAACATGAAGCAGCATCAAAAGGAGAGACAGGACCCAGATTTAGTGTGTCCACAAGAACATTTCCAAAAAGCCCGGCCAAAATAGCCACAAGACCATTGCCAAGAAATATTGCTTTTGAGAATGTTAATGATAGCCATTGTTGATCAAAGGCCCTCTGCAAGATAGGATTCAAAAAACAAGGAAGAACATAAAGTTAAGGAAGAACACATTGCTGATTTATTTCTCAAGAATGAAAATAAAGCTTTTTTATTAAAAAAAACTCCTTAACCGCAAAATAGTACTGTAATAATTAATAGAAGAATGTGTCGATATCGTAGGTAAGGATCTTAATAGAACACCAAGGCAATTTGAACCTTTGAAGTCATGATAGAATAATTTAAGCACCTTATTATGCTCTGCAACAAGCCAAGACTCAAAGGATGAGAATAGGAGAGAAGTGGCAATTCCTCCTAATATACGGCCCACCATCAAGATTTTGTACTGAGGAGAATGTTTGGTAATACAGCTCAAAATATAAGTGATGCAGTATGTGACACAAGCCCGCTTTCGACCCCTAAAAAAAGTTTGAGTGTGAATGTAACATATCAAAAATAAAAAGAAGAGCATTCAACATCAAGATATAGCAGGCATACTGTTTGTCTGCCAAGGATCCTACAATTGTCCCGAATAGCATGGAAGATCCAAAGCCAGCAATAAAGAGATGGCCAATATCACCCTTCCCATATCCATATGTTGTGTAAAGGTAGTAGACATAAGGACCCTGCAACCAATCCCCAGCTATTGCGAGAAAAGGATATCAGATATTAGTTGAGAACCAATTTGACAGAAGAATTAAAAAAATTCAGAGTGATAGAGGAGGAAAATTTAGTAGTCAAGTCTTATGTACACGGGATAGAAGTTGCAGCCTCTAGATGATCTATGGTGCATTGTAATGTGCACACAGAGGTACTATATAGATAAGCAATTAAGCGAACACATATTCAGAGGTACATCTCTATTTGGTGGAATTTTTGCACTTCAATGTATAGTCTTAGACACTGATTAATTATACTACCAAAAACAATTAGTATAGATAACAGTTTCTTATCATACGTTATCAAAAGGGAAATGAGACAAAAGAGTGTAGAACAAACATAAGATTACAGACGATAAAGCAAGAATTTTATTTTTGATCTATGCAATCTTCAACTTTAGTCATTCTATAACCCAACTATTAATAAAATCTTCTCCAAAAATAAGAAGAAAACCTTTAATTTGCTGGCATTGGCACTTTTAGTATAATCATATTAGTTCCTCTAAATCAATGGCTAGCTTCTTTTTTCCTTTTATTTCTTAATTTCACAATTTATATTATCTTTTTCTTCATGATGCCATTCTCAAAAAAAGAGAAACAGAAGAAACCCGTGGTTCCTTCCCAACTCACACCATCAACCCCCTCCTCTCATACATGTAATTCTCCCACTCTGCCCAACCTAACTCCCTCCCTCGGACACATCGCTTCTGCTCCTTCCCTACACTAAGCACGCCCTTTTACCTATCCTGGGTCACTTTGAACAAAAACACTTGCCTATTTTTACCATCAAAGTTTCCAGAGAGTAAAGGTGGCAAAGCTTTTCTTTTACATATTAACAGCATCTCACTTTCCTACATTTACAACTAGTGCCATCAGATATGTGTACAGGGTAGCTTGAATTAGCCATCAGAAAAACCAAGCAATTACTTTTATGATCTCTGGCTTTAAATCTTTTACCTTATATTCTTTATGTTGTCATCTAATTCAATTCCTTTCTTCTTCCCCAACTACTGCTACTCCAATTTCAGATTACTTGTTCTCTGAAACCACTAGCATCATTTAGAATGGCACATCTAAATTCAGCCCAACATAAATATCCGAGTCAAGAATTCAAGAAAACAAACTACATTATCACATTGGATTGTTGGATCAGAACAAAAGACGCAATCTTTAATGAAAATTACCAAATCAAGCGCCGAATTTTTACAAGTGGGTAATGCATTATGCATTATATTGATTTGAAAGAAGAAAAAAAGAGAAGATACCCATCATGAGAGAATAGACAAGAATGTAATTGTTCTTGAAAGAATTGAAAGCAGGTGTGGTAGTTATCCGATCTTTGCTCGTTTTGCTAAACTCCAATGCAGCAACTACAGCTGACAATGCCCCAAACACCAGAAAGTAAAAAGCTTCCATTTTATTTTTTTCTCAGATCAAAAGAGAAATGGATCTGGATTATTAACAGATGAACAAGGAACAACTATATTTATTATTATTCAGAGAGCTAAAAATAATAATATAAGAGAAAATGACTACTCACTCACCTATAGATTCGGATTTTGGGCTAAATTTCGGACGGGTTAATGGACATGGGCTACTCAAATGAGCAGCCCAAATTTTGATTTACTAAGAATTGCACAGGTAGCCACTTTTTCAAACTATATGCTTATATATATAGCCAATATGCAGACATATGTAATGCTTTTTTTTCCTTTTCTTTTCAATCTTGCTATTTTAAAATAAAATAATTTAGGGAAACGTCTATGTATTTATTTAATTTGAAAGAAAATATTTACGTCGTAATTAAATAATATATGGAGTAATATTTAATCTGATTTAACTTATACTTGTGGATAAATCTTTTTTTAATATTTTATTATATATATATATATATATTTTTATTTTTTTTTTATATATACAAAGTTGACATGATATGATAAACAAATTGACTTTGAAATGATAAAAAAGAATAAATATAATTGAAAAGTACCATGAATGAAATAAATAAGGTACTATCCGTGAAGTAAAAATGGAGGTACGTACCATAAATCAAATGAGAATAAAGGTTATGTGAGTAAAATAAATTACCATGACAGTATATATGAAGTTAAACATGGTGAAAAAGTAAAAAAATATTATGATTTGAGAAAAAATGAATGGAAAAAAATGAAAAATAATAAAGAATAAAAGAGTAATCGAAAATAAATAAATAAAGAAATTGAAAAAAAATAAATTAAAAATGCAAAAATAAAAGGAACAAATAAAAGTGAAAAAAAGGAAAAATAAAAAGAATAAAAGTAGTATGTAAAACATTTTTTAATTAATTTTGATTTTAATAAATAAGCTAGTGATTTTAGTACTTTTTAAATTACTTCTTGTTTTAGTCTAATTATTTAATTTTCCTACATTTTATTAGTCTAAAAAAAGTTAGCTACTATATTTATTTGTAAATTTTATTGTATTTTTTAAAAAGAAAAACTAAAAAAAAAACATAGAGAACAATCAATCAGAATTGAGAAAATAATTCAAAAAATCTTGGTAAACACTGGAAAACAGACTGAATTTTTCTAAATAAAATAAAAAAGACAATAAAATAAAATAAAGGATTGATTGAATCGCTAACGTTATGCTGACATTTGGTAAACTATTGAAGGGGTATCAAAATAAAAGTGTAGGAGTGTGTATTCATTTACTTAGTTTTTCCTTTATGTTTTATCGGGTTAAGTTCATAATTGGCTCTTATAAGGACTGACTTTGAGTTAGGTTTATATGACTCAATGGTGATAGGCAATTGGGTAAAGAATATTTGTTCTATACATAAAAGAGAAGGAAAGACTAGTCTTTAAAGTGTATTTGTTCTATACGGGTAGAAGCATGAAGATTTTAATACTCAAAATGATTATAGATAATCACGAGGATTTTAGTCTTCAAAAATAAAATAGTAGCATAAAATTTTAAAATTAAATTCCTTAAACTGCCTGTTCATTATTCTTAATCAGAAAATAAAAATCAAAACTTGATATAGATAGAAAAAGTAAATAGTAATTTTTAAACAAAAAAAAAACAATTATTCCGAAGTCACAAATAAATTCATTGTCATATGTTCCTAAGTAATTTAATCCTCTCACAATATTTGAAGTATATAATGTTTTCCTCCCAAGATAAATCTGATACCTTTGTTAGAATACCAGTACTTCAAACTTCGACAACGTTCAAACACAAAAATTAATGTATGCTTTCCTTTGGCGTGAAGGATAACACCAAATAGTCTTGGGACTGAATTATAGTGCCACTTCATTTGTTTTTTGGGTGGCAAGCTCGGGATAACTTATCTCAAAATTAATAATTAGTAGTGGGATAAGTTATTCCTCCCATTGGGTGGTATAGTAATCTCAGAATAACTTATTTCGGGATAAAATAAGTAAATGACAAAGATATCCCTTTAAACCCTTCTTATCCATTACTTTTCACATTCATGAAGGGGATATTTGTAAAGAAATAACTTGTTCTTAAAATTTATGTAATGCATAACAAACCAAACACTTGATACAATAAATAATCTCAACATAATTTATCCCATCATAACTAATCTCAGCATAATTAATTTCATCATAACTTGTATTCAAATCAAACGATAATATTATAACAATGATGACACGAGAATTTACCTTATTTTCAACTTGTTAAAGCTAATGTAGAAGTGTTTTTCTGTTTCTTCTACCTAACAAACAAAAGTTCCTATGTGTACCTAATAATTTTTAAAAAATTAATATAAACAACATCCCTTCATCTTTTTTTTATTCATAGTTTAACTCAAAAGTCATGGATTCAAATCCTATTCACACCAACTAAAAAAATAAATAGAAGTTGCTCATGAGAAATTGTGTCAATTTGATTGTTTGGTTGCATGGAATAAAACAAAAGTAAATATTACTCCCTACTCATAAACAAAACAAAAACAGAAATCTTAATCATGCCACTAGAAAGAGCAGATCATTTGTCCTCTTGTCTTGGTCATTCGGACCATATGTATCTAATTAATTTGGAAATTTAACACTTGATTATGAAATAATCTACAAAATTCCTAAAACATATACTTAATTTTGATTAAAAGGTGCTTTCATCTGACAAATTTTATTTTATAAGTGAACAAGATAGGAACGAACACAACAACAAATAATTGTACAAAAAGTAATATTTGTCGTACCATAATTTGGTGTAATGTCATTGTAAATGATAGAGCCATCACAATAAATGCGTGATTGTCAACTCTTCTTAGAAGCATATGTTTTAATTTAATTACGTACGTTGTTATAATTATTATTACTCATTTATTTTATAGTTGACTCATGACCTGAGTACTCAACTCAGCTCTTTAACAAGTTATATTCATATTAAATTGATACGTTAAGGGACAATAATAAGAAAAGAAAACACAGTTTGAATTCGATATGAAACGAATAATAATTAGTTTTAAGTTATAAATGAAGGCAGTAAATTTGTTAAAACTTCATTTAAATCCTAAATAAAGTAGTAGTAACAATTAGATCTAAAGTTTCTATAAGAATTCTTCACCAGTATAATTATTTGAACTCACAAATTAAACTACATATCCAAAATGGTGTTTATATAGGTTAGCGCTAAAGTTTTGGTTGGCGAAAAAATTACTGGGTTTATGGGTCATCTAGCATTCCTTATGGGTGGATCCGACTTAATAATATTTTCCAACAAATTAAAGTTAATCTGAACCGGTCTATTTTCTAAATCAAATCGAATTGAGTCAAGTCGAGTTAAAATATAAATAAGTCGAGTCAATCCGGAGCCGGTGACTTGGCCTAGTAACTTTATACACTCCTGAGTCCCGACCTACCCATACAAATTTTGCTACGTTGGAGCCTAACTAATTCGAATTCACATATATTGCATAGAGCTCCATTCAAAGGAAGTGCTCCCCCTCAAGAACTTTTTTTATACCCAAGACAGGAATTCAAAATCTCTGAACTTGTTAAGGGAGGAGGCAGCCGCATCCACTGCCCCACATATATATATACTATATATATGTTTAATAAGAACACGCTATACGTACAAGTCCTTTAGCTAGGAATATTCAAAAAAAGACTTTTAAGTTTGCATAAATAGTGATCAACCCACCATGATAAACAAACACTATATATATCTGCAACCTGAAAGTTATTACATTTAAATTATTCCTTAAATTTTCCATCATACACTTTTAATTGATTTAAAAAAATGGACAGGCGGGTGAATGAAGCAGTTTTGAGGGGAGATGTTGAAGCCATTCAAAAACTCATTGAAGAAGATTCCAACATAGTAAAACAAAGCATTGAGGGTTCACTAAACACCATATTGCACCTAGCAGCTAGACTTGGTCATGTTGAATTGGTGACGGAGATTGTGAAGTTGTTCCCTGAGATGGTGTCCGCGGAGAATCGGGATCAGGAGACCCCCTTACATGAAGCATGTAGAGAAGGGAGAGTTGAAATTGTGAGAATTCTGCTTGAGAATGATCCATGGATTGCTTACAAGACAAATTTGTGGGATAAGAGTGTGCTTTATGTAGCATGTGAGAGAGGGAGGATTGAAGTGGTTAAGTATTTGTTACATAATAACAATAATAATATCCATATGTTGTTGATGCTTGAAGTTGATATGTCCACTACTTCACTTCATGCTGCTGCTTCATCAGGCCATACAGGTAAACTATTCAAACTTTGAGTTAGACGGCGCATGCAGTTAGATTTTTAAATTTATGGATTTAGTGAGTTAATTCTGAATAAGTAGTTATTTATATTTATTAACCGAATTATTTTTTAAATATAAACACCGAACAAAAGCTATTGAAATTAGGCCTCTTTCTTATCAATTAAACTATACTCTAGTAAAGGATGATAATGAAGTTATTTTTCAAAAACATTGATCCACCAAAACATATTTTAAATAAATTATATTTTCACGGAAGATGTATCGAAAAATTGTGAAAGATGAGTAAATTGTTGGGTTCGAAAGTAAAGTAATTAGGGTGTCGTCCGTAAGCTTACAATTGCAAATCATGACATTGATAAATCAAATGACAAAAACTAATACGAAAAATCAAAATATTATTCTATGGAATTCGGCCAACTGGGCTTCATATTAAAACCTAATAAAAACATTAAAATTGTAGAGAGAAAATTTTCCCATAAACAAAAGTCTATAAACGACTACACTGTAGATGCTATTGTGTTATTTGATATGAGAATATGGTCTTCAATATATAGAATTTCAACTTGTTCCTTTAACGAAATAATAAACCAAATATGGAAGATAATTATATTTTCCTTTCGGAAAAAGCTCAAATAAGATAGAAAAATCAGGGCACAACCCTAACAAAAATAACTTTCACCCTGCATAAAGAGAACGTAAAAGTGATTTTTTACCAGATCTCAGAAAACAATTAATTGCAGAAGTAGTGAAGGAATTGGCTAAAGTTCGACCTGATTTTGCTTGGAAAAAGGATGAGTTGATGAATGGTTGCAGTCCTTTACATATAGCATGCAGTAAAGGGCACTTGGATATAACAAGAGAATTGCTAAAGCTAGATATGGATCTTTCTGGTTTACAAGATAATGAAGGCAGAACTCCACTTCATTGGGCAGTCATTAAAGGAAGAGTGAATATTATTGCTGAGATACTCTCTGTGAGTCTTGAATCTTCTGAAATGACAACAAAACATGGTGAGACTATTCTTCATTTGGCTGTCAAGAACAATCACTTTGAAGTACTCAAGTTCTTGATGGAGAGTCTTGATGTTTCAAATCTCATGAATTTTCAAGATACTGATGGAAACACCATTCTACATTTGGCTACTGTTAGGAAACTCAACACTGTAAGTTTTCTTTACTCTAGACGTTTCATTTTATGTAAAGGTGTTTGATTGAACACACAAAGTTCAAGAGAGACTTCATCACGTTTTTGTGGTAATTAATATTTAGTATCTGAATTTACAACTGTGATACGTAAATTGAAACAAAAGGAATAATAACCTTCCTTTGCAAAACAGAGTAGCATAAAGAATATACTTGTATATAAAAGCTCAAAGGATCTAAAGATAGATAAAGAATAGAAATCTTTATTAAAAGTTCGATGACATATTTGAGTCTTTTCCCTTAATTAAATAACTATTCATGATTAATGAAATTAGTTTCCTGAATTGCAAAACAAAGTTGCACTACTTGTTTTTGTATATAAGTAATTATACATGACTTGTTCTCTTTTCAGATGATTATTTATCTACTTAAGCTTGGTGTTGAAGTAAATGCTTTGAATCAAAAAGGATATACAACATTAGATGTAGTTGAAGCAGATGCAAGTAAATCTGGTGCTCTTGCAATCATCCCTGCATTACTAGAATCTGGTGCCAAAAGATGTGACCAATTACCACCAAATTTTCAAGACATCCAACAAGTAGTTGCATCACCAATTTTGGAATCATCATGGCAAAGAAAAACTACTAGTTTTCACTCTCCGTCCTCATCATCTCAACATTCGTATCATAATAATAATTATTATCATCAAAGGAAGCACAACAACAATAATTATCGCGGTACTAGGACAAAAAAAATCAAGCTCCAAAGTGAAGGTCTAAGAAATGCAAGAAAAACAATAACAATTGTTGCCGTACTAATAGCAACTGTGACATTTGCTGCTGGTATGAATCCTCCTGGTGGATTTAATCAAGGAAATGGAAAAGCATTATTAGGTAAAAAACCGGCCTTTAAGGTGTTTTTGGTATGTAACATTGTGGCACTTTTCCTTTCCCTTGGAATTGTTAATGTCCTTGTTAGTGTTATCCCATTCAAGAGACGAACAATGATGAAATTAATGGTGGCAACACACAAAGTAATGTGGATTTCTACATTATTTATGGCATCCGCTTATATAGCTGCAATATGGTCAATATTGCCACAAGGAAAGGGGGATTACTGGGTGCTAAGTGAAGTTGTGATCATAGGGGGAGGGTGCACTATGGCTGTGTTTCTAAGTTTGGGGATTTTGTTAGTGAGACAATGTAAAAGGAAGAGTGATTGGAGAAAAAAAAGAGAGGAACATCATAAGAAGATGAAGGAAAGTCCAAAGAGTAACACAAGTAGAGTTGAAGAAATGAAAGTGGTGAAGAGAGAAAGTCATGAAGATGGTAGCAACTCAGATGTTGATAGCTCAGATCAAGGTTATCATTTGTATTAATTGTATTGGGTAAAAATTAAAATAGCTTTAACAATAGGAGTTGTCTACTAGTTTGCTTATGTTTATTAAAATTTATATATATGAGAACATTTTTCATTCATATTTTCTGCTTGCATGCATCTCTCCAAAAAAACATAACACCAACCACATTTATAAATTAAACTGTATTGGTTTAAGGTAATCACGAATAGAGGAGAAAACAACACTAAAGCCCAACTAATAGCATCTGTCATATTAGAAACTTAAAGTATATCAACAACATACCCAGTGAAATCTCACTAAATAGGGTGATAGTATGTAAGCAGACCTTACCACTACCTTGTGGAGATAGAGAGGCTGTTTCCGAAACTAATACATTATTTTCTACTTTAAAGACTTACAAGAATAGATCTATGAATGCAGGTAATTAAAACAAATGGTAACCATGATCTGAGCTATCAACGTCTGAGTTGGTACTACCTTCATGACTTTCTTTCTTCACCACTTTCATTTCTTGAACTGTACTTGTATTACTTTTAGGACTTCCCTCTTTCATCCTCTTATGATCCTCTCTTTTTTTTCTCCATTCACTCTTCCTTTTCCATTGTCTCACTACAAAATCCCCAAACTTAGAAACACAGCCATAGTGCACCCTCCTCCTATGATCACAACTTCACTTAGCACCCAATGATCCCCCTTTCCTTGTGGCAATATTGACCATATTGCAGCAATATAAGCTGATGCCATAAATAATGTTGAAATCCACATTACTTTATGTGTTGCCACCATTAATTTCATCATTGTTCTTCTCTTGAATGGGATAACACTAACAAGGACATTAACAATTCCAAGGGAAAGGAAAAGTGCCACAATGTTACATACCAAAAACACCTTAAAGGCCGGTTTTTTACCCAATAATGCTTTTCCATTTCCTTGATTAAATCCACCAGGAGGATTAAC
Source organism: Solanum tuberosum (assembly GCF_000226075.1). NCBI lineage: Eukaryota > Viridiplantae > Streptophyta > Magnoliopsida > Solanales > Solanaceae > Solanum > Solanum tuberosum. Next base: position 684,376 of record NW_006239228.1, read on the forward strand.
ACCAGCAGCAAATGTCACAGTTGCAATTAGTACTGCAACAATTGTTATCGTTTTTCTTGCATTTCTTAGACCTTCACTTTGGAGCTTGATTTTTTTTGTCCTAGTACCGCGAAAATTATGCTTCCTTTGATGATGATGATTATTATAATAAGAATGTTGAGATGATGAGGACGGAGAGTGAAAACCAGTAGTTTTTCTTTGCCATGATGATCCCAAAATTGGTGATGCATCTACCTGTTGGATGTCTTGAAAATTTGGTGGTAATTGGTCACATCTTTTGGCACCGGCTTCTAGTAATGCAGGGATGATTGCAAGAACACCAGAGTTACTTGCATCTGCTTCAACTACATTTAATGCTGTATGTCCTTTTTGATTCAAAGCATTTACTTCAACACCAAGCTTAAGTATATAAATAATCATCTGAAGAGAGAACAAGTCATGTATAATTAGTTTTTAGCTTTTGTATACAATTAGTGCAACTCTGTTCTGCAATCCAGGAAACTAATTTCATCAATTCATAATTAGTTATCAAATTAAGGGAAAATGGTCAAATATGCCATTGAGCTTTTAAATAAGTCTCATCTATTTCATCCGTTAAAAGTTGGGTTCACTTTTAGAAAAGATTCATCTATGTCTTAAACTTTGTGTGTTCAATCAAACACTTTCACATAAAATAAAACGTCCAGGATAAAGAAAACTTACAATGGTGAGTTTCCTAACAGTAGCCAAATGTAGAATTGTATTTCCATCAGTATCTTGAAAATTCATGAGATTTGAAACATCAAGAGTCTCCATCAAGAACCTGAGGACTTCAAAGTGATTGTTCTTTACAGCCAAATGAAGAATTGTCTCTCCATGTTTTGTTATCATTTCAGCAGATTCAAGACTCACTGAGAGTATCTCAGCAATAATATTCACTCTTCCTTTGATGACTGCCCAATGTAGTGGAGTTCTGCCTTCATTATCTTGTAAACCAGAAAGGTCCATATCAAGCTTTAACAATTCTCTTGTTATATCTAAGTGCCCTTTGCTGCATGCTATATGTAAAGGACTGCAACCATTCATCAGCTCATCCTTTTTCCAAGCAAAATCAGGTCGAACTTTAACCAATTCCTTCACTACTTCTGCAATTAATGTTTTTTTTTTTTTGACAAAATAAGGATCACTTGATCATGATAATTGTCACACTTGTTCAATTTTGTACAGGTTTGAGTGCGCACCCAAAGTTGGAGGACACTCAAGCTAAGTTAAATGACATATGTATGTATTATGTCATTTATAATTTATTAAATTTATAAAGATCCACACGCAGAAATGATCAAAAGTGCACAATTCTATTAATGGAAGGGTTATATATGTATAACTGATTATTATCACAAGAATCTAATTAAAAATTATAAATATTTTCATAGAATAAAAGCACAAATTTCCCAAATTAAATAAAAAGAAAAGAGGATAACGATAAGAGACTCGTTCTTAATGAGGACTTGGCCCAGACGTAGACTTTGGCCGTCTGAACATTTGAAAATAGAGACCATCCTTTTAGTTTTATTTTCGCATTTTTATTTTATTTGATTTTTATATTAAAATAATTATTTACTTGTTTATTTTAATAAGTTCAAATAAATTAATTATTTTTTAAATCATGATTATTCTTAATATTAAGTAACTATATATATAATATAATAGTAGTTGAATTAAAATTTTGAAATATAATTAATAAAAACAATTTAATAAAATAAGTTTAGGGAATTTATATAAAATTAATAAAGATCAAGTAAAATGAAACGAAAAAAGAGTATACCATTGTTTAGCATGTAAGTTTAAGGGAAAATTGTATAAAATAACAAACTATTAATTCAAATTAAATGTTATAACCACAATTTCATTTAATTCTAATTTGTAACAAACGCTTTATCATTCCCCTCTCTCCCCAGAAATCTCGCTCGCCACTCTCCCTGAACTCACTCGCCACTCTCCCTCGCGTCTCTCACTTTATACAAACACAAATGAATGAATTGTGTTTGTGTTTGTATAAAGCGAGAAAAACTATATATACAAATATAAATACACATCTCTTTCGTCCTATACACTTATAATTATACAATACAAATCTTCCCTTGCCTAGTTCTCTTTTGTCTTTCTCTCTTCCTCGCTTTATACAAACACAATGTATAATTTGTGTTTGTATAAAGCGAGATAAAGATTTGATATACAAATACAATTGTTTTAACTTGGTTCAATGGTATACAAATTCAAATTTTATGCAGATATACAAACACAAATAACATATACATATGCAAACACAATTTCATAGACACAGACATCCGATTTATACAAATCACTGCAATTTATACAAATCAGATGCCTGTGATTTTATACAAATCAGATGCCTGCGATTTTATACAAATCAAAGTTGTCTGCGATTTTTATACAGATCTGATGCTCCATAGCAAACTATGTTTGCTATGGAGCGCAAATAGCAAAACTATAGCTATAGAGCGCTAATATGATTTTTATGTTTGCTAAACCTAAAATTTACTCTAATTTTAATCGGACTTTTACCGAAATTATGTTACGATATAGTTAGACAATTTTGAGTTGTTAGAATAGTTAAGTAAGTAGCAATGATCAAAATTGTATATGTATACAAAAAAAATGGGAAAAGCAAACTATTAATTCAAAATAAATGTTACAACTACAGTTTCATTTAATTCTATTTCGTAGCAAACACATTGTCATTCTCGTCTCTCTCCCCTGAATCTTGCTCGCCACTCCCAATTCTCTTCCTCGCCTCTCTCACTTTTATACAAACACAAATGTATAAATTGTGTTTGTGTTTGTATAAAGCGAGAGAGTGTATATACAAATACAAATACATATCTCTTCGTCCTATACACTTATAAAAATACTAATACAAATCTTCCCCTGCCCAGTTTTCTTTTGCCTTTCTCTCTCTCTCGCTTAATACAAACACAAATTATACAAATATAATGTACACTTTGTACTTGTATAAAGCGAGAGAGAGATTCGATATACAAATACAAATGTTTTAATTCGATTCAATTGTATACAAATTCAAATTTTATGCAGATATTTTAACACAATCATTGATACATATACATAGTAGTTACATATATACAATTATCTAATCGATATACATTTACAATTCACCTCTCTCCCTCTCTCGCTCGCATCTATCCTATCCCTCCTAATCTCGCTCGCCACTCTAGCCTAACACAAAGAATATATATATGTACACACACAAACGCAACTTTCATAGATACAGATGTCCGATTTATACAAATCGCCGCGATTTATACAAATCAGATATTCCATAGCAAACATAATAGCAAATTATATTTGCTATGAAGCGCAAATAGTAAAATTGTAGCCATAGAGCGCTAATATGATTTTTATGTTTGTTATTCCTAAAATTCACTCAATAATTTATATAGAAGTTATGTATACAATTTTTTTTTAAAAAGTAAAGTTTATGTTGATACGTTAAAAAATAAAAATAAATATAATTATAGGTAAATATACATGTCTTTACTCTTAAGTTATAGTATTAAATAGACATAATATATAAATATGACCCTTAACTTGGCGTCAGCTGACAATTATGACCTTTAATTTTTGGTGTGCACATGTAGATCCTTAAATTTGTATAAAATTGAACAAATACATACATTCGTCCTACATGGCACCCTACGTGGTAAATTTGTGTCCAATGCGGCGTCCTATGTGTATTATGTCATGTGAGACACGTGTGTCTACTTGTTCAATTTTATATAAGTTTAAGTGCCTACTTGTGCACACTTAAAGTTGGAGGATATAGTTATTCGATAAAGTCAAGTTAAGAGTCATGTTTATGTATTATGCTTATTAAATATAATAACAATAACATCTTCAAGACATGATGTATGTATTATCACGTCATCCCTTGAATACCTAAATATCAATATTGGAATTGTTTTTGTCCACAACCGTCAACGTCATATACAAAGTTAGGTGTCACGAAATGATAAGAATTAAATGTGTCCAAAAAATCAATTTTACGTGCTCTTTTGACATGATGAAAATTATTTTCTCATCTCCGATTAGTATTTTTTCTACTTTGATGAAACTAATATCTACTTACTTTAATAAGTCAACTACATTTGTCTATTCTATGAAACTTGCTCCTACCGGCACCATTAATTAGGAGTCCAATTCCCTTTTAATTAATTACGACCACATACTCAAATCGAACACGCCATTCATAATACACTACAACAAAAACCTAGATTTTCCTTTTAGCGATAATATTTATTGTCATAAAAATATTTAGTGGTAATTGAATTAATGTTATTACATTCTAAGTTGCTAAAGTTTTTAACAATAATTATATAGAATACTGGTTATAAATATCCATATTATATTATTACGCTAAAACAATTATTGCTAAATCATTTATTTGTGTAAGTAATAAATAACTGATTTTAGTCAAGAACAACTTTTATCTATGCTTATTAATTAGAGATAAGTAAGAATTTTCGTAGAATAAAAGAGGGTACAATTTATATATACCTAAATAAGTAAATTTAGAATCCAACACTCATAAATTCAAAATCCAAGTTAATTACGCCTCAGATAGAAGGTAACAAGTATATTGTACTTATGATCAATAGCTAACCCGAACACCATCATTATAGAGAGTATTACTCGAAGTTTGAACATGTAAAATTGCGGAATGTAATATTTTACCTGTATGGCCTGATGAAGCTGCAACATGTAGTGAAGTAGTGGACATATCAACTTCAAGCATCAACAACATGTGCATATTATTATTAAGTAAGAAATGTTTAACCACTTCAATCCTCCCTCTCTCACATGCTACATAAAGCACACTCTTATCCCACAAATTTGTCTTATAAGCAATCGATGGATCATTCTCAACCAGAATTCTCACAATTTCTACTCTCCCTTCTCTACATGCTTCATGTAAGGGCGTCTCCTGATCCCGATTCTCCGCGGACACCATCTCAGGGAACAACTTCACAATCTCCCTCACCAATTCAACATGGCCAAGTCTAGCTGCAAGGTGCAATATGGTGTGTTGTAATGAACCCTCAATGGTTTGTCTTACTATGTTGGAATCTTCTTCAATGAGTTTTTGAATGGCTTCAACATCTCCCCTGAAAACTGCTTCATTCACCCGCCGCTCCATTTTTTTTTAATCAGTTAAAAGTGTGTGATGGAAAATTAAATGTAGCTTTCAGATTGCACAATATGTATGTATATTTTTTGTTTATCATAGGGGACTCACTATTTATGCAAACTTTTAAGTCATTTTTTTCCACAACTGCAGCAACCAAGAAGATTCCTAGCTAAGGGACTTGTATAGCGTGGTCTTTTTCCTTTCATTTTCTTATTATATATATATATATATACCATAGAAAAATTGTGGTGTACCGGATGAAACTGCTCCTTCCTTAACTAGATATTTCAAGTTCAAGTTCAGAATATGAAAAAATTCTTGGTAGACTTGATCACCCGAAATTAAAGGGACTCTATAGTGAGGCTATGTGGGTACCAAAACCAGATAGAAAAACAAAAAACAAACAAACATATATAATATATATATATATATATATATATATATGTGTGTGTGTGTGTGAGAGAGAGAGAGAGTCATTTGTATAACGATAAGGGTATATATGAGCTACTTCCATAACGAGGATTATATCAGCTTTAAATGACAAAGTTAAGAGATATATCAGGTCATTTTCCCTATATATAAAATATATTGGCGGGCGGCTCAGCTTCTAGCAAAATGGTGAAAGTCAATATTACTTGGAATAGTTTTGTATGGGTAGGTCGGCAGTGTATAGAGTTACTAGGCCAAGTCATTGGTTCGGGATTGACTCGATCGACTTATTTATATTTTACCTCATACTCAACTCGATTAGATTCAGAAAAAAAAAAAAGGCGATTCAGGTTAACTTTAATAATTTGTTGAAAAAATATTATTGAATCGAATCCACCTATAAGGAATGCTAGATAACCCATAAGTCTCTATTAATTATTCTGTCACCCCAAAAGTTAGCTTATATAAACACCATTTTGGATATATAGTTTAAGTTTTAATCTTATTGTTACTACTTTATTTAGGATTATGAATGAAATCTAATAAATTTATGTTTTCTGTTTATTTTTCGTATATTGTCCCTTAACGTATCAATTTATAATAAATATGTAACTTGTTAAATAGTGATATAGATCATGGATAATGTTAAAGGAATACTCAGGTCATGAGTCAACGATCAAATAAAGTAGTAACAATAATCATAACAACGCACAGTAATTAAATTAAAACATCTGCTTGTAAGAAGAGTTGACAATCACGCATTTGTGAAGGCTATATCATTATTCCTTTATTGAGTACAACACTTATTAACATAGTTAAGTATTGCTTGAAAGTACCTTTTAGTCAAAATTAAGTACATAATTTAGGAATTTTGTAGGTACAACACTTATTATCTGTTTTTGTTTTGTTTATAAGTACGGAATAATCTTTTTTAAGCGATCAATATTTTTTGTTCGGGAGAGGTGATTCAACTTCAGTTTATCGCGGATATTATCTTATATATAGGAGGTAATAAATGACACCTATTAAGGTAGGAGGTTAGTAAATAATTATGTTGTCTAGCTTCTCTTTTCATACTACTTTGTCATGCTTTCTTCATTTTCCATTTTCTTTTATGACTTCTTCGCTTCTTATTTCTTTTTCCAAATTATTTTAAAATGTTTTTACTTGAGCCGATTGAGTCTATCAAAATAATTTTTCTACCTTTTTAAATAGAGATAAAATCAACTTATACTTTATATATTCTTCCAAATTACTTATAAGATTACTCTAAATATATTAAAATTGTCGTGGTTGTAAACAAAGTGAAGTAGGAAATAAATGTGAATCCGTTAGTATCTATAATGCATAATGTATTACTTAGAAAATACCTCATAATTTCAACTAGGGAGACATCATTATCAATCTAGACGACAATATAACTGACCTCACCTCTTGCATCAACATTATTTGTTCATTAGTAATCTTTACTTTTGCTGACTCCAAGGTCGTCCATTACTTTTGTATTGTTCCACCCAAATCTTTGAGACGCCAAACAATGACACATAATTTTGTAATCATTTAAAATTTATTGAATATAAATTTATAAAATGATTCGAATTATATTAAATTCATGAATATATTAGTCCAAATAAATATTATGGATTAATATAATTGAGTTGATTATTTAAGTCTATTAAATATAGATTTAATTAAAGTCCAAATTAATTGATTTGGGCTACAATAAGCCAGTTTGCTAAGCCCAACTTCATCTCATCCTAGAGTCCCATTTTCTCAGTGCCACGTGGCAAATGACGTGGCATGCCAAGTCAAACAAGAAGCCAATAGGATCATGACATGTGTCGAGGATGACAATCCCGCTCCATAAAGCCCATATGTCATGTCACTTAAATCTGATTGGCTGAAGGAAATCCTATTCCTATCACAACTCCTCTATTCTAAAACTATAAATAGGGGTCCTCATAATTCAGAATAGAGGACCACGAATTCGAACAAGAAGCTAGAGAAAGTCCGTGGATCAAAAGCCACAATTTCTCTACAAGCTGCAAGTTCAAGAATTCAAGTGTTCAAGTTCAAGATTTGAAGAATTCAAGATCAAGTTCAAGATCAAATTCAAGAACGATCAAGATCAAGACCACCGGATTCAAGATCAAGCTCGAAGCCCTTGAATTCAACTAGAAAGTCAATATCAAGATAAAGTTCAAGTCAAGATCAAGTTCGAGATCAAGATCAGGATCAAGATGAAGTTAAAATCCAAGTTCATCAAAGATTCAAGTTCAAGAGCCCTTGAATTTATATTCGAAAAGGCGAATTCAGAGGAATCATTGAGATTGTAACACTTGCACTTTGAAATAATAAAACGATTATTGCATAAAAAAATGCTAAGATATAGTCGATAGAGTAAAGGTCTTAACCATACCTTATTGAGAGACTATTATAGTTCTTGAAGTACTGCTTGCATTGTCACACGATTCAACCACGGGTGGGATAGCATCGTCTAATACCCTTAATCTCCTAAAAAAAACTTCTTTGGTTGAGGACTACGTCCTTTCCACACATCTGTTGCACTGTTGATTAACCACTACTGTTCTTACAACTTTATAGCTGCACACCATTGACTTGTTCTCTGCTTGATTCCACTGCAGACCAGGTCCCTTTGCAACATAGTTTATTAATTCATCAAAACCAAGAATACAACACCAAGCAACATATAGCTCTTTAGTGCAGAAACATGTTGTGTTACACTCCTCAAAGTTAACACACTTCAAATGAACCATTTATCTCTGGGAGAAACTTATCGCTAATAATTTTGCACTATGCTTAGCTTGTGGCCTGTTTGGTTTGCTGCTTTCCATTTGTAGATTCGTGTTTGTTGTCCTCAGGGGCGGACCCATCTTATACCAAGGGGTGTCAACCGACACTGCTTCGTTGAAATTTTTTAATATATATACATATACAAAAAATTGAAAAAAAAAAAAAACTACAAATATTATTAATGACACTCCTTGAACAAGTCAGCTCTTTGGCTCGTTGGTTTGCACAAAATGGTTATTCCTTTCAGCGCCTGTGAGTGTATATTCATTTGCTAATAAAGGACATTACTTAGTTTTTCCTTTATGATTTAACAGTAGAAATTGCCCTAGTAGTCATGGTTTATCTTTATAATTGGCTCTTATAAGGACTTATTTTGAGTTGAGTTTATATGACTCAATGGTGAGATGCAATTGGGCATGGAGAGTGTTTAACAATATTTAAATATAGTAAAGTAAAAGTGTATTTGTTTTATACCTAAAGAGAAAAAAAGACTAGTCTTATAAGTGATTTTGTTCTATACGAGTAGAAGCACGATAATTTTAATATCCAAAACGATTATAGATAATCATGAGGATTTTCGTTTCCATAAATAAAATAGTAACATAAAATAATAAAATTAAATTCCTTAAACGGTTTGTTCATTATTCTTAATCAGAAAATAAAAATCAGAACTTGGCATAGATAGAAAAAGTAAACAGTAATTTTCAAACAAAAAATAAAATAAAAATTATCCCGAAGTCACAAAATTCATTTTCATATGTCCTTAAGTAATTTAATTCTCCCACCGTATTTGAAGTATACAATTATTTCCTCCCAAGTTAAATCTGATACCTTTGTAAGAATAACAGTACTTCAAACTCCGACAACATTCGAACACAAAATTAATGCAAGCTTTCGTTTGTGTGAAGGATAACACCAAATAGTCCTGAAATTGGATTATAGTGTCATATAATTTGTTGTTTGGTTGGTAAGATCGGGATAACTTATTCCGAAATTAATAATTAGTATCGGAATAAGTTATTCCTCTCCTTGGGTGGTATAGTAATCCCGGAATAACTTATTCTGAAATAAAATAAGTAAATGACAAAATATCCCTTTTTCACATTCATGAATGACATTTTTGTAAACAAATAACTTGTTCTTAAACTTTAGGTAATGCATATTATTTTGAATACAACAAATCAAACACTTAATAATAAATAATCTAAACAAAACTTATCCCATCATAACTAATCTCAGCATAACTTATTCCATCGTTACTAATCTCATCATAATTTTTATTCAAACCAAACATAATATTATGACAATGATGACACGAGAATTTACCTTCTTTTCAACTTGTTAAGCTAATATAAAAGTGTTTTTCTGTTTATACCTAACAAACAAAAGTTCCTATTTATACCTAATAATTTTTCGAAATTATGTGTCAGTTTGATTGTTTGGTGTCTCAAAAGATTTGGGTGGAATAAAACAAAAGTAATGCACAACCTTGGAGTAACCAAAAGTAAATATTACTAATGAACAAATGTTGATGCAAGAGGTGAAGTCATAGTAGGCATTGAAATTTTGCGGACTCTACAAGACGTGTTCAATTTGAATTGGGATTTTAGAAGGTGTGTTCAATTTCAATTAAAATTCTTGGAGGTCACTCAACCCTAAACCCCAGTTTATGCCTATATAAAGGGTACTAAATTCCCTTAAAAGACATCTTAAAATATCCCATAAACTCTTGGGTATTTTTAAAGATCAAGATCTCGAATATTCCACAAAAGTCATGGAATATTCATATAGAGGTCAAATCTAAATCATCCTAGTTCGAGAAATACGCTACTAACGGCCCTCGAATCATGGATAAATCTTAGGAGAGTGGAATCAAGGGAGGAACAGAATTGTACCCGCGCTATTTATCAATAAAGTTATGTTTCTTCTTATTTTATTGTGATTGCAATTTATTTTCTATCACTTTAAAATTTGTTGCAAACAAATTGCGACACCTAGTGGGACCAAATCTTCCCTTCATCTCTTCTCTTAAATCAAATATGAAAATATGAAGCTGCAAAGGTGAAATAATGAACACATCAAGTCTCGTCTTTGAGTTTCATCAAGTCTACACTCCGACAAGCCTTGAAGCAGGGGGCATTTGTAGACATTGGAATTTTGCGAACTCTACAAGACGTGTTCAATTTAAATTGGGACTCTAGAAGGTGTGTTCAATTTCAATTAGAATTCTTGGAGGTCACTCAACCCTAAACCCTAGTTTATGCCTATATAAAGGGTACTAAATCCCTTAAAAGACATCTCAAAATATCACATAAACTCTTGGATATTTTTAAAGATCAAGATCTCGAATATTCCATAAAAGTCATAGAATATTCAAATAGAGGTCAAATCTAAATCATATTAGTTTGAGAAATACGCAACTAACGGCCCTCGAATCATGGATAAATTTTAGGAGAGTAGAATCAAGGGAGGAACAGAATTGTACCCGCGCTATTTATCAATAAAGTTATGTTTCTTCTTATTTTATTGTGATTGCAATTTATTTTCTGTCACTTTAAAATTTGTTGCAAACAGTCATATAGATTGTTGTCTAGATAGATAATGATGTCTCTATATGTGAAAATATGAGGTATTTTCCAACTAATACATTAGAGATACTATTACTCCCTCCGTCTTATTTTATATCAATTAATGTAATGATCCGATCGGTTTTTTTAGAAAGTTTCGTGAATTGACTGTTTTTCTCCTCCCGTGATCGATCCCGAATCTTTTATGATTGAGTTTGAGAAGTTGGTTTTGAACTTTGAGTAAAAAGTTGAGAACTTTGTAAGTTTTGAGTTTGAAAACTTAATATTGTTAAGAAAGTGGTTTTTGGAGTCTTGGATTTTCGAGTGTCGAAATGGAATTTCGTTGATTCTATCAATCCCGAAATGTTTGTCGGTTTCAGATTCCGAGTCTTTTGAGGATTTGAGGTCCTAAGTTGTGAAAATGTGGAAATTTGCCTTTGAATTGACTTTGGTCAACATTAGGGGTTTGGATGCTCGAATCGGAATTCCGAGAGTTCTGTTGGATTCAGATGATGATTTTAGGCTTAGGTGAGATCTTGGTTGTTTTTTAAGTGGTCCCGAGCTTGTTTTAGCCTTTTAGGTATTGAATTTGTTTCTTGTGGTTTTCACAGATGTCATGTCAATGAGAGCTTGGATTCATGTTTTGACGGTTCCATTGAGTCCAGAACATCGAGTATAATTGACTTGCATATCTGATTTATGTGTACGGGATTCCGAACGAATTTTGAGGGTCCTTGCGATGTTTGCTGGTGTCTACCGGCCTTGCTTTTGCGACCTTCGCAGAAGCGAGAGCCACTTCGCTTAAGCGAGCTCTGCAAAAGCGAAGAAGGCTTTGATTTTGAAATAGTCACACTTTCAAAGATTTTATGTTCGAGTTTGCTGTCAAAATTTAAACTGTAACAACACATAAATTGAGATAATAACCTTCCTTTGTAAAATAGAGTAGCACAAAGAATATACTTGTATTGTATATAAAAGCTCAAAACTAATTATACCTGACTTGTTCTCTTTTCAATGATTATTTATCTACTTAAGCTTGGCATTGAAGTAAATGCTTTGAATTAGAAAGGATATACAACATTAGATGTAGTTGAAGCAGATGCAAGTAACTCTGGTGCTCTTACAATCTTCCCTGCATTACAAGAAGCCGGTGCCAAAAGATATGACCAATTACCACCAAATTTTCAAGACATCCAACACGTAGTTGCATCACCAATTTTGGGATCATCATGGACAAGAAGAAAAACTAGTATTTTCACTCTCCATCCTTATCATCTCAACATTCGTATTATAATAATCATCATCATCAAAGGAAGCACAATATCAATAATTATCGCGGTACTAGGACAAAAAATATCAAGCTGCAAAGTGAAGGTCTAAGAAATGCAAGAAAAACGATAACAATTGTTGCAGTACAAATAGAAACCCTGACATTTGCTGCTGGTGTTAATCCTCCTGGTGGATTTAATCAAGCAAATGGAAAAACATTGTTGGGTAAAAAAATCGCGTTTAAGGTGTTTTTGGTATGTAACATTGTGGAACTTTTCCTTTCCGTTGGAATTGTTAATGTCCTTGTTAGTGTTATCCCATTCAAGAGAAGAATGATGATGAAACTAATGGTGGCAACACACAAAGTAATGTGGATTTCAACATTATTTATGGTATCAACTTATATAGCTGCAATATGGTCAATATTTCCACAACGAAATGGGGATTATTGGGTGCTAAGTGAAGTTGTGATCATAGGGGAATGGTGCACTATGGCTGTGTTTCTAAGTTTGGGGATTTTGTTAGTGAGACAATGGAAAAGGAAGAGTGAATGGAGAAAAAAAGAGAGGAACATCATAAGAAGATGAAAGAGGAAAGTCCAAAGAGTAACACAAGTAGAATTGAAGAAATGGAAGTAGTGAAGAAAGAAAGTCATGAAGATGGTAGCAACTCATATGTTGATAGCTCAGATCAAGGTTATCATTTGTATTAATTGTATTGGGTAAAAATAAAAATAACTAGTTGTTTAATTATAGAAGGAATCTATTAGTTATTTTTTAAAGCAAATTTAACACTAGATAGTGTCTAACGACCTTTTATTAAATATAAAAAATATCAATAGGGATAAGTACAAGCAATGGGGGGCTAGGCCTTACCTTACTAATCCTAATGAAGTACCTAACTTCTGCTACCTAACAAGCATGAAGAAAATAATAGTGTAACGACCTGATTTCGTCGTCAGGGAAAAGCCAATGGGGAAAGAATTGGGTCGAGAAAACTTTTGAGTAGTGACTTGGAAATTCCTAGCCTAGTCCAGATTTGGACGAAATCTAAGTAATGTGAGGTCTAGAGAAATTTGGTAATAATGAGAGATATAATAAAGAATTTGATGACATTAATGGATTGCCAAGATGTTAAGAAAATCGTACGACTTTACGGAATCAATTCGGGCGAATAGAACTCCCGAAACTGATCTTAGCATGAACGGGTAGTTTTTGAATGTCATGGGTTGAAGGTGTGTTGTGAAATGGGGGTTTGCAACTCTAATTTCGACGTTCTGTCTCCACGCAAGCTACCAGGGCGGGGCCGCTGTAGCGGGATGGGGTCCGCTGTGGCGGGCCAGTCGCAACTTAAGTCGGGGAAAACCCCCAATTTCATTATTTTCCTGCAAACTTCGTTCTTAAGAGTTAGGAGACAACCCAGGATGAATTCTTTAGAGTTTTCCACGACTTTTGGTGCTAAAGGTAAGGATTTTACTCCCCTAATCCATTTTTCATCCGTAGAACATAAATTCATGGGTAATTATCGTTGAAGGAGGGTTTTGGCCTAAAGTTAATAGTGGGAAAAAGCCCTAGCTGCATCTTAGGATCATGGGTTTAGTCTTGGGTTATTGGGTTGTTATAATCCGGATAATTAAACCTTAATTTATTGATCCTTGCATTATATTAATTGTTTGTAGACCTAGAACAAGCGGAATGAATCTGGAAAGGGAAGATTCAAGTGCCTTAGGGGGATTTAAGCTTGGTTTCGAGGTAGGTGATGGTTTTATTTAATGTTTGTGTGATGTATGTTAGTAATTGCTTCATTGTAATGCATGGATGTATGTGAATAAAACACTATTGATCAAACCTAATGTAAATGAGTATGAATGAACCATTGTATGACATGAATTGATTGTATGATTATGAGAATGTACATTATGAGTGTGATTGTGATTGTGGTTATGTTGATTGGATCGGGTGTCACGTTCCGACACATGTATTGGATTGAGTGTCACGTACCGACACACTAATTGGGATCAGGTGTCACATTCTGACACATACATTAGATCGGGTGTCACGTTCTGACACACTTATTGAGATCAAGTGTCACGTTCCGGCACACTATTAGTTTGGGTATGGGTTCCATGAGAGGACCATTGTGTTGTCATATCTAACTGTTGTTGAGAATGCGGAACTGAACATTGCTCCTGAAATGATAACTGTATATATATTTTGTATGTGCGTGTTTACTATGTTGTGACTGCTTATATATATATTGTGCTTACTGGAATAGTCGCATGATCTTACCAATACATTGTGGTTGTTTACTAATACTGCATTTGCTCTTTCTTTGTTGAGTGCAGGGCATCTTCAAACGACTATTGATAGACCTTAGCTAGGAGATCGATGATCGAGACCGGATTTCAAGGATGAGCCAGTTCTTTCAGGCTTCCATGGAGTCCTTCATTTTGCTTAGTCCATTCTTTTCAGACTTAGACATGTTTTAGTAGTTTGCTTATGTTTGGTTGGGGTTATACCCCTTTTCCTTAGACTTGTTGAACTTTAGATGTTTTGGTACAATGATTTTTAGGTTCTAGGGGTTGTTTTCCGCAATAGTTCATTAGTTGTTTGTTAAAACTTTCGGAGTTTATGGGAACTCTGTATTATCTATTTAGTTATTTAAACTTGCTTTCATAGCTTTAAATGTTTAGTTTTTGGCTAAGTTGCTTAGTTGGCTTATAATTATGGTTCTCCCACCGGAGGGTTAGTGTGGGTATCACTCATGACGGTCTGGGTTGTGACAAACTTAGTATCAGAGCCCTAGGTTCGTTGAACTCATTATACCAAAACGAGTCTAGTAGAGTCTTTTGGAACAGTACAAAGAT
This sequence comes from Solanum tuberosum, assembly GCF_000226075.1. Lineage (NCBI taxonomy): Eukaryota > Viridiplantae > Streptophyta > Magnoliopsida > Solanales > Solanaceae > Solanum > Solanum tuberosum. Next base: position 699,524 of record NW_006239228.1, read on the forward strand.
GTCTGTACTTTTCGTCGAGAGGCTATATGACTTTAGGAAATCTCTTTATTTCTACTCCTTTCATGCTATTACTTGAATCAAATTGGTATATGGGTGATACAAATTGGTATATTTCTTCCTTCATTCGATGGTCCGAACTAGAGCAACATAAGTGGTAACACCAACACTAGCAAGAGAGGATGTGTCCTTGAAAATAAGCATGTCAATGTGGGCATGTAATGACTAGTTACCAACATGATTTTTTGGTTGATTGTCATGAGCTGTTTCATAAAAGGGTTAAAGTAGAGTGATTTGGTGTTGAGGTTATGATTTACCAGTTCAAGGGAGACACCAGTATGTGGTAGTGGTCTCATGTTGAGTGCCGACTAGTAAATGCACTACTCATGATTTGGGAAACATTTTGTAGCTTTCTTTATGGAGAAGTATATGCCCTGAACTTTGAGGGATATAAAGAGAGATGAGTTCCTGAATATAGAGCAACATAATATATTTGTTGCAGCCTATATGGTGAAATTTTATGTTTCATCCAAATATGGTACTCCACTTTGCTTCAGTCAAAAAGAGTAAATTTGTCGCTTTGTGAAGGGATTAAGGTCAGATTTGTAGATTCAAACTTATAGGTGACAACATTCAAGAAGTTTTGGTAAGGGACGACTAGATAATGAATGCCATTACTTTGGAAAATGCATTTAGTATTATTGTCATAACATGTATGGGTTGTTTAGCGAATGATGAAATTAAGTTATGCCAATTGAGGTTAGAAGCTATACTACGATTTCATGAAGTGATTGTATATCAAAGAGGGTCATGATACGACTGCTCCAATAGCAGCGATGCTTACTTGGTTAAGTTATTAAGTGTGTTAAAATTGTGGAGAACCTGGGCATATGATGAGAGATTGTCCCTATCCGCGCATGTCTAACCCCGTGCCGCAGAAGGTCAAAGCAGTGGTACCAACGAGCAACAGTAGTAATGGTAGAGGACGTCCATGTATATCGTGTTTGTCCGGTTGTGTTTATGGATTTTCAGACTTGGGTTGATTTGGTTATTCTGGATATGACTGACTTTGATATAATCTTAGGCATGACTTAGTTGTCCCCCTATTATGATGTGCTTAATTGTAATGCTAAGTCGGTAACTCTAGAGATCCCAGGTAGGGAAAGGTTAGAGTGGGAAAGGGTGTACAAGCCTAAGCCAGCTAAGGTCATATCTTTCGTACGAGCTAGGAAACTGGTAGGGCAAGGGTGTTTGGCATAATTTGATCATATTCAGGATATTGATGTTGAGTCTCCTTCTATTGAGTCTATTGCTGTAGTGTCTGAATTCAAGGAAGTGTTTCCTACCGATTTGCCTGGTATGCCTACAGATAGAGATATATATTTCTGCATTGACTTAGAACCTGGTACTCGCTCCATTTCTATTCCTCCTTATCGCATGACTCTGATAGGATTGAGAGAGCTTAAAGCTCAAATCCAAGAGCTTCTTGATAAAGGTTCATCCGTCCTAGTGCTTTCCCGTGGGTTGCTCATGTATTGTTTGTTAAGAAGAAGGATGGTAGTATGAAGACATATAATTTTATCTTAAGCCATAAGGGAGTGGATTGATACCGGAATGACGAACTTAGGGATAAATAAATTCCCATGTAGTATACTTGGGTGAAGGCAGTTGAAGATTTTAGTAAGAATATGCGTATAAAATTTGGTTAGTCCTTTGAATTTGATGGGTATACCTGAGTATAAGGTGTCCTGTCGATTAAAAGGTTGACTTTGTAGTGATAGCCAGGGCTAACTGAGCATAATGGTAATAAGAGTTTGTGATGGGATGCAACTGTATAATAAGATTATTGGTTAAGCGAATTTTATATATTAATTATGACTTGCGAGTATCTAAGGTTGTGGTTTTCTAATATTTGGTAAGTAACATGATTGGATGAATAGTTTTAAGATATGGTGGGACACTACTCGAATAGAATTTAAAAGAGCTAAAGTCATAATGAAGGAAAAAAATAGTGAGATGTAGTATAGCCTTTAGAGAAAGGCGAGAGAAATAATAATTTATTTGATGGCAAGGGATAAGGAGGTACCGTTCGAATGGACTGAAAAATGCGAGGAGAGCTTTCAAGAGCTCAAGACTCTTTTAACCACAACACCTATTTTGGCACTATCGGTGGAAGGTAAAGATTTCATTGTTTATTGTGATGCTTCACATCCGAATTTGGGTGCTGTGTTGATGCAGGATAAGAATGTCATAGCTTATGCATCGCAGCAGTTGAAGGTGCATGAGCGAAATTACCTAACACATGATTTGAAGTTGGCAGCGGTAGTGCTTGATCTTAAGATCTAGCGGCATTACCTTTATGGTGTCAAGTGTGATGATAATTGCTTTGTTTTTATTTTTGAGTTTGGTAATGAATACGATTGAATTTCTAGCGAAAGATATTGTAAGATCGATGGAGATGCGATCAATGATAAGCGAAGAATCATGAATTCATAAAAATCTTTAAGGTAAAAGCTAATGTTGATAGATAAGGGGATTGTGTCATATGGTTGAATTTACAATTCAAATATTTCATTGTAAGTCTATATTCGTGGTGATATATTTTGCCAAGGTATGAAACTGCAGGGTGAAAAATGATCAATTGTATCAGATATTAAGCACGTGAAAGGACTTACACCTGGTTTGAGTCGTAAAGCTTATTACTTTTGATTGTTGAAATACCGAAGAAAAGTTTTCATTTAAAAAGTGTTGGTTTAGAGTAAAGTAAATGGTCCGAGTGTTTATGATGGTGGTTAATATTGAGAGTGTGGGATCACTGGAATGATGTGAAGACTATGTGGACTCAACTGAATGGAAGTGGCTGGTATCAGCTCTTCAGAGGAAAACCTTTAATGTTATTCGATCTTTATTCCGTAAATTATTTTGTGACCATCTATTTCATTTTGTACATGGTGGTGAGTATGATTCACTAGCTATGCTCAAGTGTGTTTTCACTTTTGGTGGGCTAGTAGTGGATCAGGTGTATTGATCTTGCAATTGCTCTCTTGGTTGAGTGAGATGATTGGGAACACTTGGTTAATTCAGATGACACAATTGGTGTTGTCTTGGAGTTGTTAAAGTATTCCAGTGGTTCTATATGTACCACCTTGCTTATGAGAATTTAGAGAAGAGCTACCATGCGTATTTATGGTTGTCCGACAATCTTATTATTCATCTAGTCGTTGAGGTCATGCATCGATTATGTGTGGTTGAATGTGAGGATCATTGGGTCCAATTCTACTGTTCTTAAGGGTAATCTACCATCACAATTACTAATCTAGCATTTCGATAGTGTTGTTAGAGGGTTTGTATGCTTGGACATATCCCACGATGAGTATCTGCTGTCTAAAGATCAAATTTTTATAACTTAAGCTCATGGAAATTTATGTTATGAGATGGAGATGTTGATAAGAACTTTGATTGTTTGGGTATTATAAGTGTGTGTTGGTTGGTTCAGTTCACCTCTAATTTTACCGAGTATTAATTTATGATGTTATCATGGTTATGTGAGAAAAGATTCGTCCTGATGATTGTGTCAAGGTCTTCGATAACATGCATTCAAGATAAGAATAAAATCAACGTCATGATTTCATGTGCATTGTATGGTGAGCTTTTAGATCAAAATTCAATTGCATCGCACTTTTGATCTAGAACTTGGTTTGAATGGTATCGAAGCGAAATCCTGAGTAATGTTTGATATGGGAAATGATTGTAGGCCTTCTTTGACCAATTGTGCTTTCAAAACCTACCAAATGACATTGATCCCTAGTTTTCCCCACTTTGAGCCTGAAGCCTTTGTTTGGACAACCACATCTTATCCACTACCCCTTTTGAGTGCTTACATGAACTATCCCTCTCTTGGCCCAACCTTCTTGAGTACACCAAGAGTGTGCAAATTATAAGGAAGATCCATGTTTGAAGTTGCCAAAGGCAAAAGATATTAAGTTTTCCAAATTCAAGGAAACAAAGATGACTTCTAGAGAAGGAATAAAAAAGAAAGAAAGAAAAAAGGTTGAAAGAAATAAAGAAAGATAAAAACACCTCTACAAGGCCAATGAAAGACGGAAAGGAAAATACTCCAATAAAACAGGAGTAAAATTCAAAACAAAAGGGTGAAATAAAAAAAAAGCTTCAAGAAATAAGGACTCAGAAGAAGTCGAAACAAAGGGAAAAAAAGGAAAATCTCTAAAAAATTAGAATTCAAAAGACGTCGAAAAATAGGGGGACAATGAAGAGGATCAGACGCCGAAGTTGTATCAAGTGTCAAAAGCACAGATTCTCTGTGACGCTCAAGAAGGAATTAAGTCACTCTTATCCCAAATATATATCCTACCCACCCATAAGCCTACATTACAAGCCAATGACAAGCCCTACATGATCTTATTCCAAATGTTCTCACATTAGTGGAGATTTACATAAGAGTCAAGCATATGGAATCACAGTTGCATGCATTGGACATTCTTGTGAGTGTAAGTGCACTTTGAAAAATGTCCTCAAATAATATGCTTCAAATATGTGTGAAATATGACTTTTCTTAATGAGAGGGCAATTGAAACATGAGGATTGGTACACTTCAAAACCTTTGTTTTAAGTAAGGTGAACAAATCTTTTTGATCCTGAAATATGTTTGAGGTACCATTTGAAGCTGTACGAATTACCTTGAATTCAATCTTAGTTAGAAAAGAAAAAATAAATAAGAAGGAGAGATTTACTTGCAATCTTAACTATTGGTACTAATTGTAGTCAAGATTTGACTGTCTCATCACATTCTTTATTTCTAAAAAAGAAAACAAAAAGTGAGCAAGCACCCATTCTTTAATATTTTCCAAAACATTATTTTTTTAGATTCATTCCATTAAAAAAATTGCATTTTCTTTTTGGGTTGTCCGTTGTAAATCGTGACATTAGGCTAACCTCGTAAGTGTGAGATGCCTATTTTACTTCATTGGGTTGTCCGTCTAAAAAATGTGACATGTGATTTGTCTCTAGGCTTTGAATATCACAAGAAATATAATTTTCCTATTTCATCATGTTCATATTGTACATTTTCTACTGATGATGTTGTCTCAGATTCTTTACATCATTCATCATCTACAGGATTGGAACTACATTTGACTTGATTCCTGGCTCAACAGGATATGTAGACGCCACGACAGCACGGTCATTTATCCAGTGTGATTTTCTTTTCTCCTTGTAATAAAAACTGGAGCAAAATTTTTGAGAATATCTCAAAAATTCACAATAAAGGTGCTATCTTCAGCAAGTCAATATTGGAGATCATTTTGAGATTTGCCAAAAGTTCTAACTGGGACATAATTTTTTAGGATCTTCCTAAAAAATTCCAACAAGTACTGTCAGAAGCTTGATAGTCAACTTCAAATGATCCATCATCGCTTGTAGTTCAAAGTCAACTTGCAAATCTCAAGTATTGTCATGGCGAGCCAACAACTCCTAGTACAAATCTCCAATAAGACATGGATCACAATAAACACAAAAAGGTCAAGAGTAAAATGTTGTTTGCTCACATGTGTCAAAGTGATCAAGCATTTTGTACACATTCTCTTTTAAAGTATCTTTTCTCAAGGTTTCTTGACTAAGTCGCTTACTAAGGCAACATTGTGTCTACTAATTGTTCCTTTTCAAGTACGAGAACAGATGAAAGAATTGAGGGCGATGACACTTTTAAGACAAATCAACGAGCCATCCACATCGTTACATTGGACAATCACCGAGCCATCCACCTCGTTACAGTGGACAATCACTGAGCCATCCACCTCATTATAGTTGGAAAATCGAGTCACCCTCCTCGTTACAGTGGACAAATCAAGTCATCCACCTCATTACCGTGGACAATTATCGAGCCATCCACCTCATTATAGTTGGACAATCACCGAGTCATCCACCTCGTTACAGTGGAAAATCATGGAGTCATCTATCATTTGCATTTTTCATTTACCGAGAGGGCCATTGCATTTTTTTTCATTTGTCGAGAGGGCCATTGCATTTTTCATCTGCCGAGAAGGTCATTGCATTTTTCATTTTCCTAAGAGGGTCTTGTATTTTTCATTTGATAAGAGGGCCATTGCATTTTCATTCACCGAAAGGCCATTGCATTTAAGTCGCATCTATTCGGAGGTGAATGATGTGCACCCTATTTATTCCACGTTCAAGTCGGTGGAGACTTGTGTTGAAAGATATAGGTATTTAAGTCGCATCTATTCGGAGTTGAAGGATGTGCACCTTATCTATTCCGCGTTCAAGTCGGTGGAGACTTGTGTTGAAAAATATTTGCATTTAAGTCGCATTTATTCGAAGGAGAAGGATATGCACCCTATCTATTCCACGTTCAAGTTGGTGGAGACTTGCGTTGAAAGATATTTGTATTTAAGTCGCATATATTTGGAGGTGAAGGATGTGCACCATATTTATTGCACGTTCAAGTTTTAGTCTTATCAGGGACCGCTTCCTTTCCTTGACATTCCATCACAACTTGTTGATAATTCCACGGTACGGCCTTAGTATCATACACAAATGACTGCCTTGGTGCTCCTAATATCTCAATAGGTACTAAACCTCTTACCGTTATAGCAGGAGAAGTAACAACCACAACAGTATAATTTTATACGCTCTTCACATGTACTATAAACTTGGTTGGATCATCATCACCGTTACCTACTCCAATCATATTCACTGAGGCGCCATTATGGTTCGGGAGTGGATTGTTATTCACATTTGGTGTCGGTTACCGTACTGTGATTTGTTTCATCTCAATGAAATCCCCAACCCTATGCTTCAATGCATAACAACGATCAGTAGAGTGTCCTTTAACCCTCGAAAGGTATCCATATGTTTTAGAGGTATCAAAACTTCTGGGTAATCGATCTGGAATTCTACCTTCCACGGGATACAATAAGCCTGATGCTTGCAACCTTTCAAACACAACACTCAGTGGCTCCCCCAATGGTGTAAAATTATAGGAAGGTCTATTTGAACGTGGTGCAGATGGATTGTTTTGATGATAGAATTGTGGTGGTGGGGCTTGATAGGTATGTGGTTATGGATCTCGATATGTTGTTAGTGTGTGGTAGACAGGGTATGAAAATTGTGATGGATGAAGTTGGTAATATGATGGAGATTCACAGTATGAATGTGAGGGATATTGGAGGTATTGTGAATGGGGAGCACGATGTTGATGTTGTGAAGGTTGCTAATGGTGATATGAAGTACCTCCCAGAACCATTACCGCAATAACTTCTTTTTCTTTTTTCGTTCCACTTTCAAGAGCACCAGTTTGGAGGGCCTTACTGGTAAACTGTAATGCTTGCTAGACTTGTAATTCTTCCACTCTTGATGCCATTTTTGATCATGTCTCCGACTTTGATCACTTCAGCAAAAGATTTTCCACCCATTGTGAGCATTCGTTCATAATACTCTGGTTCTTGTGCCTGAATGAAAAAAGTGATCATTTCTACTTCCTCCATGGGTAGGTGTACCCTAAATGCTTCTTCCCTCCACCGTATGGCATATTTTCAAAATAATTCAATTGATTTCTTCTTCAATTTGGTGATTGAAATTCTGTCAGGAGCAATCTCGACATGAAACTTATAGTGATCCACAAAAGAATTTGCCAAATCATCCCAAGTAAGCCATTTTGTTGTATCTTGATTAGAGTACCACTCTAAAGCTTTCCCACTCAAGCTTTGATTGAACAATTTAATCCTAATCCCTTCATTCTTCCCAACACCAATCAAGTTTTTCAAAATAGACTTTCAAGTGAAAGAAAGGATTTCTAGATCCATCAAACTTTTCAAATTTGGGAATCTTGTAACCCGGTGGCAACTCTACCTCAGGAAAAGCACATAACTCTTCATATCTTACACTTTGGTTACTATCAATCCCGCGCAAACTTCACATAGCATCTTCCAAATTCTTGAGCTTCTTGTTTATCAATTCATCACTAACTAACCTTGACTCCTTTTCAGCTTCAATATAATGATCAACATCTGGACGACATAGTTCATGAATTTGTGTCATAGATGGAGCTGTGGCATTAGTATATACCGGTGGAACTAGTTGTGGATTAATAGCATCATTAGCCACCGATATGTACTGAGCCTTTGAAGGAGCGACAATGAACAGATGAGGAGCATTTTGAGTAACTTGGTGGATGGGTGGTGCATTTTGAACGGGTTGAGAAGTGGTAAAATAATTCACTTGGTTATGCTCATCCAAATTTGGAAATAGAGGTGGCATTGGCATACTCTGACGAACCAGGAGATGGAGTCATATCTAGTGGAGATTGAGACAATGACTTTTTCTAAATCACCATACGACTAAATTCAGCAATTCTTTGCTCTAAACGAGCAACGGTATTTGGGGTTGTTTCTGATTCTTTTGAAGTGGCGGGATCACTTGTGATGGGTAAAGTAAGAATTGTATCAGATGAAGTGGTTGCATTAGTCAAATTTTGCTCCATTTTAGAACGAATCTTTTTTGTTGCCTAGGTGATAAGTAGTGAGTCTGCAACTGATTTCTTGACTTTGGACAGTGTGAAGTATGAATGCTTCGCCAGTTCCCCTTTTAGCACAAGTCAACCTTTTTTATTTTGAAAAATATATTTTTAAATAACAAAAACGAAAAAGAAGAAAAAAAGAAAAATAAACACAAGTTAGTATGTGATAAAGATATAATGTTGCAAAATAAACACGTTGTAACACATAGAATAAACATATTATTGTGTTTTATATGCAAGGGGACCTCTTTGAGCCAGAGGTAGGCCTAACGAATATTTGAAGGACAACCATGTCTTTTATGTATCATTCCAAACTCTCCATAACTTAAGCTTTTACAATAAAATGGAAAATAAAATGTATACATTGAAATTTCCAATTACATGTTGAAAATGAAATAAGTACAAAGTTAATTTTTTTTCACTAATCCTCTTTATCGCCTCGGCATGTTAACCACCAATCAAAAAATCATATAGTTACCTGCAAGAAAATGTTAGTTTTTTTTCTTTAATAAATATCTATCTATATAGAGTAATAGGTCCACATAATCGGCATATTTATCCTTCAAATGATGCACATAAAGTATGATAATTGTCACTTAGGGTCGTATGATGAGTCCACTATTTGGACTCATTTAGGGCTTTATTTTAATACATTTAGTATCCTCGAATGCATATTTTGTCTAAATAACTGATGTAAATCCTTGAATTTCAGGTATTTGGACTTAGAGACAAAGCATGGACGCTATTGAGCAAAAAGGAACGAGTCACCTAAAAGAACGAAGAAAAGAAGGCTTGAGGATCGCCTAAACCATTGGGTGAGTTGTCGAATGGCCTTGGTCTCACCTAATGTTCCAGTGTGCCAGGCCTTGAAGGAGAAATTCAAGTCGGCGATAAAAAGGAGCAGTCGAGGAGTCGCCGAATGGTTCTGAGATGCAGTGTCATATTTCCCAAAGTTATAGAGCTTGAAGTGCTGAAGGCCAAAGCGAAAAAGGCGATAGGAATGATCAAAGGGCAGATCGCCGAGTGGATCGGCGATCCCAACTTATTTTGCCGAATGGTCCTTCGCAATACATTGTTTAACAACTAGAAATACATGTTTGAATTTTTAGTTTAGTATGCAATTTTCAATCTATTAATTTTAGTATCAATTTTTGAGTAAGAAGCTTAGAACTGAATAGAAAGACAATTTTTCCTTAGCTTTGAAGATTTGAAGATTTCCATTTCTAAGAAATTGGAAGTGGGTGTTGAAGATTCTTCACCTTAGACCTTTGTAAAGAATATATCAATTCTACCTAGTTGATGGAAACACAACTTGGTAACGATTTTTACCTTTATACTATGTCTAGCTAAAACCCCAATTTTTGGGGTGTGATTATGTGATTATGGGTTGATTTAACTGTTGGGTATTGTTAATCGATAGTTTATTTGCTGTTTAAAAGTGATTTCGTTCAGTAATTGTGGTTGAATTTAATGGGTTGTAATTGCCAATACAATCTTAACTTCGTGTTTTTCGCTTGAACGAGAGAGAGGTTTGAAAACCAAAATTACTGAATCGATGGTTTGTAGGTATCGGGTTGTCATGGGTTCAGCTTGAGAGAGTGAACCCTAAACCCTTTTCCACATATTCAACTCGAGAGAGTAAATGGACTAAAGCGAAGGCTGTGCTTCATTGCTGCTTATTGGTGTTCAAGAGAAACCAATTTGATTCGAGGTAAATTGTTTGAGAGAAAGTTTACCCCCACTAAAGTCTAGCTTATTCACTGATTTGTAGTTGTTTACTATTAAATGCAATTACCTGATTGTTTAACTTAGCCCATAATCCAATCACATTCTAAGAATTCCGTCTCTATAATCGTATCTTTGTGTTATTTACTGTTTTAGTCTATAATCGAATACAAAATCCCCTTATGATATTTGACACTTGTGTCAACTATGATTTAAACCATGTTTTTCCTTGTAAATGTTTTTAGTAATGATTGATTAGAGCATATTCTTACTTGCCTATTGATTCTCGATTACGAACAACTCCCTTGGAACTCGACCCCAACTCACTAGTTGAGTTATATTACTAATGAATAATCATTGATGCTTAGTATTGGATGAAGCATCTTTGATAGTGTTCTATAAAAATGGTGCCGCTATCAGGGAGTGGTGTTACTTGAGAATTTTTAGTTACGTTGAATTTTTGTTCTTGTTAGTCATAGTTCTACTTACTTGACTTTTAGTTTTGTTTTGTGTGTTTGTGTGTTAAAACATGAAGTATGAGTGTGAACGACAACAGTGACAGCCAAGTAAGCCATCAAGATGACATCGGAAAGCTCAACGATGTCAACTAGCCTTATGCTAATGACCCCCATCTCATGGGCGGTATTTGTGTCATTTGCTTGCCTTCAGCTGAAGGGAATGTCGTGTTTCACATCACGAGTACTATGTTGCAACTCTTGCAACTAAAGGGGCTTTCTAGTGGTTTGGCTCATGAGGACCCTCACGAGCACATTAGAAACTTCATGGATATGTGCGGACCATTCTCCTTCAAGAATATCTCCCAAGAATCGGTCCGGTTAAGGTTGTTCCCGTTCGCTTTGATGGGAGAAGCATGCAAGTGGCTGGCTGAATTGCCACGTGAATCAATCATTTCATGGGAGGAGTTGGTTACCACATTTAATGTGCGATTTTTCCCTCCTTCGAAGATGATGACTCTTCGGGATAGCATTCAGAGCTTCAAGAGTCTAGAAGGCAAGCCAATTCATGAAACTTGGTTGTGATTTAAAAAGTTGGTGCTTCAATGCCTAACCCATGGCTTGTCTAATAACGTGTTGCTGCAGTATTTTTACCGGAGTCGCAACTCGATAAATAAGGGTGTTGTTGACCAACTTTCTTCAGGAGGTTTGATGCAACAACCTTATGTGATAGCGGCTCAGCTCTTGGATGCCATGACTACCATAAACAGGGCGTGGTACACCCCTGAAAACTAGGTCTCCCTTCTCACGTTCAAGTTGACGAAGGAACATATGAAGAAGGACCAAGAGAGGGACCAGAACATAGCCAAGATCATGACATAACTTGACATTTTATCTAAAAATGGCATGGGAGTTGGTGCTCGAAGTGTCAATGTCGTGGGTGTCGGGTGTGCTAATCTGGATGAGTCCAAGTTTGAGGCCTTGTATAATGAAGAGGTGAATTTCCTAGCCAACCAAGATGGTGGTTATTCTTCATAATACCCGAGTCAGGGTGGTAACTAAGGTTGGAGTAGGGAAGAAGGTTGGAAAGATTGAGATCGTGAATGGAGGGACCATAATCCAAATTGGAAGGATAGGGAGAAGGATAGGTATGTGCTTCCCCACGAGCGCCAACTGCCGAAGGATTCGGAAGGTAGTAGGTCTGAGGATATGCTTTCTCGTATCCTTAACAAAGATTAGGGGTCAGACAAGATCTTGAAAGAGATGAAAGAAAACGTGTCGACCCATAGCCAGACCGTTACCTCACATTAAGTGTCGATCAAGCAGTTGGAGACCCAAATGGGTCATATCTCGTCTCACCTAAATCTGAGACAGCAATAGGGGTTGCCTAGTGACACTATGGTCAACCCCAAGAATGAAGTTTGAAGGTGGATTTGCGTCGTGCCATGACGTTAACTAAGGCGCTGCTTGAGAGGCAACCCAAGACCCTTTATTGCTTTAATTTTGTTTTGGTAAATAATAGTGTATTGATTGTGGAGGACAAAGTGCGGAAAGTGATTGAAAAGTACAGGTTGGCGAGCAAATGGTCCAGTCGGTGCATCGTCGAAGAACTCGGTGACCCCGACACAGACCGATGTTGGATTTAAGATAATTTCAAAGTAGAGTCTGTAATACTCGGCAAGCCCAGGAAATTATTAAGAGTCGCCGACCAGGTCGGCAATCGGGATCTATACCGCCGTTTGGACCCCCAAATCAACTAAGAGCCCTGTAAAACTCAGTGAGGTAAGTGACCATTAGGTGTGTCAACGAGTGGGTCGGCGAGCATGACTAATGTCGTCGAATGAGCAAGAACTGGACGGTTTTTATAAGGCCAAAGGTTTAAATTTTCAAAATCTTTACTTTCCCTCACTTTAAATCTTCACAACCTCACACCTGCACCTTAGTTTATATATTTTCGCATTTCGAGAAGTATTTTAGTTGTTGATTAGTGCTCGGAGTTGGATTACATTGCCACCTAGCATTTCAATCTTATTTTTTATATATCGGCATTAAAGGTTAGTTTTCCAAACTCCGTATTTACTTTTGGCATTTGTACTCTTATGCAATCGATATTATCTTGTTGAAGTGTGCTGGCCTCTTTGAGCTTAATTGTTGTTTGATTGCCTGTTTTTAATTTGATACCCGTGCCCGTATTGTTTTGATTGTGAAATCCCTTATTCTTGTGCTTTGAAATGAATTAAAATTTATGGGGTTGTACTTGCATGTTTAGTTTAGTTGGGTGAAGTCTGAGTAGCCCGTATTTGTGCCAAGCGACGCAATTTTCCCAATGATAGAACGGATGACATCTTTTTTAAGAGCAAAAGTCGTCAATTGGCTAAATTTGGCAAAATCGGGAGAAGTCAAAGTATTTCGGGGTAATGGGTGCTATGGGTCTAGTCTTAATTTGAGTTGTGCATGCTTTGATTTTATTTTCGGAGGTTGCGGGGATGAATTCGAGAAGTTGGGTTGAAAGAGGCACGTTGGGTCGTTTGGTGAGCTGGGTCGAGCTCGCCGAACCACTTGGCGGTTCACCAAAAATCTCGATCTCGCCTTTAATTTCATGCTTTAATTATTGTTGAACTCTGTAACTTTTGGTGAGAAGTCTGAGGTCACTGAAGGCACTCGATGACTTGTCGTAAGTCTTCTTGATCACCATTTGTCTGCACCCCTGAACCCTTTTTGCACTGTAACTTCCAGCGGTCTAACCCTTGCTCGCCAAAAGCTATCGGCGATTCACCAAAAGGCATTTCCCACGGCCGACTTGCCAAAAGTTAAGAGCCATTCCTTTCAGCGAGCTAGATTTGTCTCACCAAAGTGATTCGGCGACACGCTGACTGGATCGACGAGTGTGTCTGCAACTGGTTTTCTGTGCTTTTGATTAAATTTTTTATAACTTTTTCTCGATGCTTTACAGACATGGCTAGACCAAAAGTTGCTGGGAGAATCATGCCACCTCGAAAGATAAGAGCATGAAATTTCAAAATAAATGAAGAGAGGTCAAATCTCCCTAAGAAGGGAAGACAAGAACCTCCACTTGGAGATAAAGGCAAGGACAATAAGCCTATTTCTGACAGAAAGACTGCTCTCGAGGCCCATATATTCCTTCAGGGGTTCCGAGATTCTATGCAACTGTGTAAACCTTTTTGGCTGCTACACCTTTGGTAGGGCCTTGTGGGTCTAGCACTATTGTCCCTTCTTAGGTGACTCCGGACACTGATGCCCAAGTTCAGATTGATGCTCCAGGCATTGATGCCTAGACAGATGGAGCGACTGTTTAGACATGATCCCTTTTTACCTCCCTCTCTGTCTTATCTTTATTTGACTTTTGGATATTTTATTGTTTGCATTTGAGGACAAATTACTTTTGTTTTGTGGTGAGGGTGAGGCCCACCTTTTGTGATGATTGTTTTGTGTATATATATGGGTTTTTGAGCTATAAATTGTGTTTAGCACTGTTTTTGTGGATGATTGAGCTTGTGGCTCCTTACTTTAATTGCAAATGACTTTTGAGGACCCTTCCAAAAAATTTGTGCCACCTTTTGTTTGTGTTTGAATGTGGATGTTCTCTTGCAATTTGAGTATCGGTCTTGATCAATACCGATGACTTGAATAGTTCTCATAATAGAACAAAAATGAATGTGCGGCAACGGTGAGGCCAAATGAAATTGCATAGGCAATATGTGAAATTTTTGCATCTCGTTGTGACTAGTCAATTACCAAATTGAGTCTCTTATGATGAACATTGCACAGTAGCTAGAGTGTGGAGTCTTGTTTGACGTTGGTGTAAATGTCTTGTGTGTGATGAGCTTACCGTGAACCATGTATGATGACACCTAGAATTTGCCCCGTTAGTTCGGTTGATTAAGTGATGCAATCTCTTGAGATGATCTTAGGCATCTTTGAAGAGTGTGAAATAATTTGACATTATACCTCTTTTGTGGCCAACCTTGTGAGTGTGCGATCCTTGCTTGAACACCCACTGATCCTTATCCTTTTCTTGGAAAGAACTTGATGAAATTTTGACCTTTCTTTATCCATTACCCATAATCCTCATGATTTGTGGTTTGTGTAAATAGCCAACTTAGGCAAAAAGCCTAAGTTGGGGGTGTGGTGAAAATAGAAGGTAAATCAAGAAATGCAAAGAAATCCCCTTGAATCATGATTTGAGAAAAATGGAACCCCTCCATACAAAAAAAAAAGAGAAAAAGAAAAGAAAAGAAAAAGAATGAACAAGTTGTGAAATAAAATTGTGAAAGTGCAAAGAAAATGGGGTATCCAACATGTCCATGGAAAGTGAATAATGGAGCGACTTTTGAGCATGAATGAGAATGATGAAGGAAAAGGAAGGAAGTGTTATTCATACCACATATCATGAGGATAGCAGCCACTGAGCCTAAATGACCATACCTTTGCACTCAGCCCCGTTACATACCTTGAAAAGACCTCTTTGATCTTGAGTGAACTGAAACAATTGTTGATTGGAAAATATGGGCAAACCTATGAGTGAAATCATGCATTGTGTTCATCTTTGTGAGTGTGAGCATTGCATTAGATTTCGGAGCTTTAAATTGTAAACCGTTGTGTGTGATTATGGAATCGTTGTTTGTGTGAGGGCATTAAGTACCATTGTTAAGCTTGAACTTGCATTTGAAGCGCGTATTGTGAACTTGAGAATTTTTCATAATGGTGAGTCACAACTTGAATCTTTGAGTGCACAATTGATCCTTGCATGAGTAAGTTGAGTCTTTTTGTGTGCATTTATGTTTGAGTCTTGTGTAGCACTGTTTGAGACATCATTTTGAACTGCTGAACTTGAGTTTTACTTGAGGACAAGCAAAAGTTTAAGTTGGGGGTGTTGATGAGTCCACGATTTGGACTCATTTAAGGGTTTATTTTAATTAGGATTTAGTGTCCTCAAATGCATATTTTGTCTCAATAACTGATGTAAATCCTTGAATTTCAGGTATTTGGACATAGGGACAAAGCATGGACACTATTGAGCAAAAAGGAACGAGATAGCTGAAAAAACGAAGCAAAAAAGTCTTGAGGATCGCCTAAACCATTGGGCGAGTCGCCAAATGGCCTTGGTCTCACCTAATGTTCCAGTATGCCAGTCCCTAAAGGAGAAAATCAAGTCGGCGATAGAAAGGAGCAGTCGGTGAGTCGCCGAACGGTTCCACGATGTAGTGTCATATCGCCCAAAGTTACAGAGCTTGAAGTGCTGAAGGCCAAAGCCAAAAGGCGGTAGGAATGATCAAAGGGCGAATCGCCGAGTGGATCGGCGATCCCAACTTATTGCGCCGAATGGTCCTTCGCAACACATTTTTTGACAACTATAAATACATGTTTGAATTTTTAGTTTAGTATGTAATTTTCAATCTATTAATTTTAGTATCAGTTTTTGAGTAAGAAGCTTAGAACTGAATAGAGAGACAATTTTTCCTTAGCTTTGAATATTTGAAGATTTCCATTTCTAAGAAATCGGAAGTGGGTGATGAAGATTATTCACCTTAGACCTTTGTAAAGACTATATCAATCCTACCCAGTTGATGGAAATACAACTTGGTAACGATTTTTATCTTTTTACTATGTCTAGCTAAAACCCCAACTTTTGGGGTGTGATTATGTGATTATGGGTTGATTTAACTGCTGGATAGTGTTAATCAATAGTTTATTTGCTGTTTAAAAGTGATTTCGTTCTGTAATTGTGGTTGAATTTAATGGGTTGTAGTTGCAAATACAATCTTAATTTCGTATTTTTGAATTGCTGAGAAAGAGGTTTTAAAACCAAAATTACTGAATCGATGGTTTGTGGGTATCGGGTTGTCGCGGGTTCATCTCGAGAGAGTGAATGGACTACAGCGAAGGTTGTGCTTCATTATTGCTTATTGGTGTTCGAGAGAAACCAATTTGATTCGGGGTAAATTGTTCGAGAAAAAGTTTACCTCAACTAAAGTCTAGCTTATTCACTGATTTGCAACTGTTTACTATTAATTACAATTACTCGATTGTTTAACTTATCCCATAATCCAATCACTTCCTAAGAATCCCGTCTCTATATTCGTGTCTTTGTGTTATTTACTATTTTAGTTGATAATTGAATACAAAACCCCCTTTTGATATTTGACACTTGTGTGTCACCTATAATTTAAACCATGTTTTTCATCGTAAATGTTTTTAGCTATGATTGATTAGAGCATATTCTTACTTGCCTATTGATTCTCTATTACGAACCACTCCCTTGGGACTCGACTCCAACTCACTAGTTGGGTTATATTACTACTGAACGATCGCTGATGCTTAGTATTAGATGAAATATCTTTGATAATGTTCTGTCATCGTAGACCTGTTAGGACATTTGGTAAGGTTGACTAGTGAACATAATACACCAAAGATATTAATTTTCCTAGGTTGAAATGCTGCATGTTTCTTACAACGTTTTGATTTAGCTCTAACTTGAGTGGATTAAGAGTGGGTTGACTAGACACAACGTTCCCGAGTAGACAACTCGAGTGAGAAGGCTACGCGGTCGCACAGAAATAAATTCGAATATGACAAATGCCAACTCTCCTAATTTTGGGATTTTGAAAGAAATTTGCGGGTGCGCAAAACACACCTCACGTGTATGTGTGATAGTGTGAATTTTCCAGAATTTGGAGAAAATATGAACGAAATGACAATTTATATAAAACAATAACAAATAAATAATGAATACAAGAAATGTCAAATAAACAGTTTATATCACGTAAACAATTCATATCACATAAACACGATAAATAGAATATCAAGCAAATAAGATAAAACAAATAAATATATAAAACCTTAAAAACTAACATAAGTCTAGTATGGTTAGAACCTAAGTCCCCAGTGAAGTCGCCAAGTTGTTTTACCCCATTTTAATCGAAATCAAATTAGTGTACAATATATTGGTGATTTCTAAATTAATTAACTTAAGAAATCGCCACCTAACTATTAAAGGATGAGTTAGGACACATAATTTTTTAATTGACTTCATTTTAAAGTCTTCTAACCAATTAGAGATTCTAAGATAAGGGTTCAATTAATCCTAAAGGGAAGGAGTAAGGCATCCTTTAAGATCCGTATTAAAACGATGAACCGATCAAAATTAAAGTAAATAATTGAAGTTTTAAAGGTTGTGAAAGATATGAATATTTCATAAGCAAAACAAGCTAATATATATAATATAATATAATACAGTATGAAGAATAATATAGATAACCATAGAAAATTAGCCTTAAGTTTATTTAAAGAAAAAATAGTAGTTATATTTTTAAAGAAAGGAAATATTTAAAAAGATAGTGTAAAGTGTCTACTCAATAACGTCTTTGCATTAAAAGGGATACCACTTTAAAAAATCATTTATTTTCAATTTGGAAGATGTTTTCCACAAGTTTAAATCACTTAATTTTTTTTATTCGAAAGAAGTTTTGTGAAATAAGCATGACGACTTCGTTAAGACTCAAAACAAAACAATTTATTTTAAGTGAAATCAACTTATTTTATATTATTTAAAGGATCTCATATCAACTATGTGTTTCTAAGTATCTAAGGCCAAGAATAAAAAAAATCCCCAAACTTGAAATATACCCCAAAACACATACATAAACAAATAGTCACAAAGAGTTAAATAGGAGAAAATGACAAAAGGAAAAATACTAATAATGAAGTAAGACGTCATAGGCGTTCCCCAAGCAATTCTTGCTTGTTTTTCTCGTTGTCGGACACGTTTAAAGAAGATTTAATTGGAGGATATTATGCGGGTATGGAGAGTCTTGCATCAAGACTCCATGTATTGCTCCAAAGTGTTCATGCAAATAAAAAAGAATAAAAAGATTAGTAAGACAATTTAACTTCTCATGATAGTAAATAAATATAGTAATGAATAAAACTATATAACAAATATGTTATCCCAAACACGGAATATACAAACACCAAATGAAATACTCACCGACTTACCAACAAAATTCGAAATAGCTAAATTATAAAACATATCTCTTACTCACCAAAACTAATACCCAATATTATTCAATTTAAATTATAAAAACAGATTACTTTCCTAAATAAAAATGAAATCAAATCAAGACATTTTGAGATTTACACAGGTCAATTATTTCAAGCTTACAAGAAAACTTATACACATATATATGCTAACCGAATAGAAGAAGAAGTTTTAATACACATTTGTGATGAGTTTAATTAGAGACCCATTTAAACATCATATGACTTAAACATGGAGGTTCTAAAAATAGACATTAAAAAATACAAATAAACTTTCAACGGAAAAAAGACTCCCTGCTATCTAATATACCAAAACTAATCTCAAATTTTGAGTGAGCCAATATACTAATTTCAAATTTTGAGTGAAAAAATATAAAGTAAAGTAACAAATATATTTAGTGTGTGTTTAAGAAATACTATCTTCAAGATCAACATTTCAGTCATTCCAAAGCGGTAACTCAGCATATACGATATGCAGTAAGAATAAGAAAAATTACAGACGAGTCTTAAGAGAAATTAAACATATCTTAACAAACACATTAGTCGAGTTTCAACATATTTCAACTCAACAGAGATCTAAACTTGTTCACATATATTTTTATATATCATAGCAATACCAAAACTATATTATCACTTTCAGCCCAATGAAATGAACATAATATATGATTTAATAGTTAAACACAATGTAAGAAAACGAAAGAAATGAACATAATTATAATCGGAGAATTACCTTCCACGGAGCAGTGAAGATGGAGCGTTTGAGGTTTAGATCCACAACTCTTTTACCGATAATAAAACGAGATTATAACTTGTATAAGTTAAGATCTAAGAGCAAGAGAAAAATGAATTTTTTAGACTCCAAAATTTGGTCCTTGCTCAAGAAACGGGGCTGTATTTATATATGAAAACAACTTTGATTTGAGCGGGATTTTAAGTCGTTTTGAAATTTGAAAAGGTTGCTTCAAGTTCATCCAAAAATGTGGCAGAGAACCATTGAAAAATATAGTGTTTCTTCACGTGACTTCGCTGGAAAATGGTAAAGTTTTGACTATACTTTTGATATAGACAATTTTGAAGCATGAAAAGGGGAAAAAAAGAAGATAGAGACACGTCTAATGTTTTCCAAGTTTGCACGAAAATGGTGACAAAAGCTCCTACCAATGGTGAAAAAGTTCAAAAGATTTACTGGAAAGGGAAAAAGAGAGGAGCGACGCATATCATAAATTTAGCTTCTAAGTACGTATAAGTTATTTGGGAAAAGGGCTTTGGGCTGCTGTGATATAGTATAATGGGCCATTACAATGGGTTCTATTTTGAGCAGATTTAACATTAAAAATGGGGCTGAAAATGATCTATTTTGGGGCTCAAATTGAACAAATTGCTAAGGCATTTTCCTTCTCAAATTAATTTTTTGGGCTTCCTTATCTTAATAATTTACAAAAATATACATATATTAACACACTAAAAAAATACGACGATAAAATATTTGTAAAAGAAATAATAACTAACGATAATCGTTGTAATTAGAACAAATAACGATACTAATACTAACTAAAATGATAATGAGAGATGAGATAAAAGTGATATCTAATGCGACTAAAATAACGATATCGATGATAATATTAATATTTTCATATATATGAAAAGTAGTACTACAATATAGTAAAAATATAACAAAAGTAGATTATTAATGACTAGGAAGCGTAAAGAAATAAATTAGAGAAGAGGTGAGACAAAATTAAGTGTCAACACTCACAACCACCGAACAACCCTTCTTCTCCACGCCTGAAACAACCAAATCTCCACCTCCCTTAGCCACCAGAAACCAACCAAAACGACCCCAAAAGCGAACAACAAGACCAGCAGCTCAACAACAAACCAGAAACTCCGGTGAAATCTCGGCAGCTCTATAAAAACACGGACCCAGGAAACTCGCGAAAGGCAACCATCACAAGCTACTGTTCACTTTCGTTTTGGTAACTCTAGCTCTGCCTATTTTATTTTTTTGTGATCTTTTATCTGCTGCTTGTGAATGTTGAGTTGATTTTATTATTTTGTTTGGTTTATGACCACTGTTATTTTCATTTTTGTGTATTCTAATCATTATTATTGCTTTTTCGGTAAAGTTTTTCTTCTCCTACCAGTTTATTTGATCTCTTGCTTTAAATAGTTACAGTTTGGGTGTGGATTTACCATTTTTTATACTAGTTTGGTTGAAAATCTGAACAACGTAAAGTTTCTTTTGCTTTTGATGAAGTGACTTTTATTGCTTTCGAGTCGTAGCTTCGATCCCAATATTCTTTCCCTCTGATTTCGTCTCCCCTGTTATTACAATTATTATTTTTTGCTTTGTTGCTTGGCTTTGCCTTTGTTCTACATTTTGGAATAGTCTACTGACTCTTTCTTACTTTATTTTCTACCTTAGTCAATGACTTTCAATTTGGTTTTACTTATTTTATAAGTTGTTGCTCTATTTTGTTCAATGTCTTATTTACTTTTTTGATTTCATGCATTACTCCAAGAAGTTTCCAGTATGTTGTTGTTGGTTGGTTGTTATTATTTTTATCATTTTTTTATTATTCAATATAGCTGATAGATAAATGTTGTTTGTTGCTGCCAAGTCAATGTTATTTCAATGTTCATCTTTTAATTTATTATTAGTGTCGAACTTCAAGTATGGTGAGTTATCTTATGTTGCTGTTGAATTTTTATTTAGAATTGTTATCTTGTGTAAGAGATTTTGGTTCGGTAATGAGTTTTCATGTGGCTTGTTCACTGTAATTAGCTTTTAATTGGCACATATTTGCAAGGTCATTATTAGGATTTTTTTTTTGTCATTTGTTACCTTTAATTGTTTTTGTTAACTTGATATTTAGCATTGTTTGTTAAAATTGTCTGATGAAATTTTCATTGATTTGCAAGGCCTTTAATGTTAATAAGACGGGTTTTTATTATTGAGTTATTATTTAATTCATTTATTTTTATTCATATTTATTACTAACACTTTTACTAAGTGTCTTTACAGGTATCTGGAGTTGCTTCCCATTGAAGCTATTCGTAAGGAGTTTGAATTATATTTTCCAAATTATTATTTTGTATATATCGATGTTAAGCAAACTTTAGGCCGAGTTTTATTTTATTACTTGTGTATATTGCATGTTTGTTATACTTGTATATTATTTTTATCTCATCCTCAATTTGAAAAAAAAAATTCAGTCGGGACCCACAGTTGTGGATTTCAAAGGATGCTTAACACCTTTCCTTCGAAATAACTTGAACCCCTTATCTAGAATTTAATGGTTTCATAAATATTTTTTAATTGGTTTCCTAGTTTTTCCTAAAATTAGGTGGCGATTCCTTTAAAATCCCCTTTTTCTTAAAATTCTTTTAAAATTGATTTAATTGTTTATTTTTTTCAAGTCACTGTAACGTTTCTTCTTATTTGAATAAAGTAGGAATATAAACAGAATGACGACTCTACTGGGGATATAGAGGTTCTAACCATTATGAGTTAATTTTTTCAAATTGAGGAGACTTTTCTTTTATTATGTTATATCTTGTATCTTGTATATTTTGTTGATTGTTTGTATATTGTATTTGTTGTTTATTTATTATTCATTTAATTGTATGTATATTGTCATTGCATTCATGGCATTTTCCAACATGTATGTATAGTATATTAAAGAACGTATTTGCGAAATCGCAACCGGACTTTTTTTATACTTAGCCCTTTTTCGGAATAATCGACAATTTATTGGTTCATCATGTGTCCAATGGCTGTCGTTAGTTCCAACCTAAGTTGTCCGCTTGAGTTCCCGGTCTTTCAAAAGCCACTCTTAGTCAACTAGTGTAGAGCGAAACCAAATTTCGAATTTAGCACATTTTGAACTAAGTCGGCCCAACACCCAAAGCGTGTTGGGCCATTAGAAGCCTACCTTGTGTCAATTTGGCCCATTGGTCAATAAAGGACAATCATATTTATGTGTTTAAATTTGAATGATGTATACAACATTTGGCAAATCATTGTCACTCAGGGTTGGGAGTTTATTTTAATAGCTTACTCTAGTCGAAGAAGGATCTTTACAGGTTACCATTTCATCCAAAAGGTGTTGGCATTCAGAGATGACAAGAAGCTCAAGAGAAAGTATCTTCCACAAAGGCCTAGTTTGTGATGGTACCCATGCGTGGGATTGATTATTTGTATCCTTTTTTCCCCTTATTTGGTAATCCTATTTGAATTATTCATAAAATGTGTACTAAGTGTTTTGTTGGACAATGGATTGTTGTCAAATGGCGTAATACATCCTTCAATTCGATAGGCCTACCCTTGTCACAAAAGGGTCACATATTTGTATAGGACGCAAAATAATTGTTTATATGTTATGTGATATAGTTGAGTTTGTCTTCAATCAAAATAGTGCTTGTGTGTTAATTAATTCTTTGTGTGATATTTTGCATTATTCATTATGAGCACGAACTAACATTTTTACCTTTTGAGTTTTTCTTCTCTTTAAGCTAGAGGTTGATTTATGTTAGAATTTGGAGGTCATTGTTCGTCCGAAGTTGCAAGGGATAGGAAGGCTCGTGAAATTTGAGTTTTTAGATTTCACCAGACATTAATATCAAACCAAAAATATAAATCAGGGGAGTCTCTGACTATGAAGTACACTCATTTATTTTTTGTTATTTTGCATGTTGGCCATGCTTTCACATATTTCTCATATTGTTGCAGGAAAACCTTCCCCGACAACAGTCGGGGATGGTGATAACAATTTATGAATAATTGGGAAAACAAACAGTTCCATGAGACATTCAAAAAAGAATACAACAACAAGTAGTTACTGTATAAATTGGAAGGCCATATTCAACAAACAGTACAAAGGTCAACAGTTAGGAGTATACAAGAAATCACCCCGAGTTGTCTAAATTTTGAAATTGTTTTATGCCATATATGAACGAACTATGCGAACTTGATTCTCATCTTGGTGAGATACGTACGCTGCAACCCTTCTTGGGTTCGGTATTTATTCTTTCAAATTTCAAAAAAAAAAAGTAAAATAGTTTGTGCAAATTTTCAAAGACATATTTGCGCGAACTACGCGTACTTGATTCTCTTCTTGGTGAGATACGTAGACAACCCTTCTTGGGTTGGGTATTCATTCTTTCAAGTTCCAAAAAAAATTGTGCATATATTCAAAGATATATCTGCATGAACTACACACACCTGATTCTCATCTCGATGAGATACGTAGGTAGTCCTTCTTGGGTTCGATATTCATTCTTAAAAAAACAATGTGTATATATCGTAAGAGTCATGTCTTAAACTTAGTTGGGACCAATGCAGTTAGGAACATGTAAAAATATTCGATATGATGGAGAGGACTGACTTTGTGGTAAACTATAAAGTCTTTTGGTACCTCTCATTTATATTTTTGTGATGCTTGAAAATTCCATTGCATGCATTCAAGATAAGAATAAAACCAACCTCGTGATTTCATGTGCATTGTGTGGTGAGCTTTTAGATCAAAATTCAATTGCATCACACTGTTGATCTAGAACTTGGCTTGAATGTTATCGAACAAAATCCTGAGTAATGCTTGATTTGGGAAAGGATTGTAGGTCTTCTTTGACCCAATTGTGCCTTTCAAAACCTACCAAATGACATTGATCTCTAGTTTTTCCCACTTTGAGCCTGAAACCTTTCTTTGGACAACCACATCTTAGCCGCTACCCCTTTTGAGTGCTTACATGCACTATCCCTCTCTTGGCCGAACATTCTTGAGTGCACTAAGAGTATGCAAATTATAACAGAAGATCCATGTTTGAAGTTGTCAAAGGCAAAATATATTAAGTCTCCCAATGTCAAGGAAACAAAAATGACTTCTAGTGAAAGAATAAAAAAAGAAGAAGATAAAAACACCCCTACAAAGCCAATGAAAGACGAGAAGGAAAATACTCCAATAAAAGAGGAGAAAAATTCAAAAGAAAGGGGTGAAATAAAAGAAAAGCTCCAAGAAATAAGGACTCAGAAGAAGTCGAAACAAAGGGAAAAAAAGGGAAAAGCTCTAAAAAATTAGAATTCAAAAGACGTCGAAAAAGGGGAGACAATGAAGAGGATCAGACGTCGAAGTTGTATCAAGCGTCAAAAGCACAAATTCATTGTGACGCTCAAGAAGGAATTAAGTCACTCTTATCCCAAATATATATCCTACCCATCCCTAAGCCTACATTACATGCCAATGACAAGCCCTACATGATCTCATTCCAAATGTTCTCACATTAGTGGAGATTTACACAGGAGTCAAGCATATGGTATCACAATTGCATGCATTGGACATACTTGTGAGTGTGAGTGCACTTCAAAAAATGTCCTAAAATAATATGCTTAAAATATGTGTGAAATAAGACTTTTATTGATGAGAAGGCAATTGAAACATGAGGATTGATACACTTCAAAACCTTTGTTTGAAGCAAGATGAACAAATCTTGTTGATCCTTAAGTATGTTTGAGGTACCACTTGAAGCTGTAGGAATTACCTTGAATTTAATCTTAGATAGAAAAGAAAAAAGAAATAAGAAGGAGAGATTTACCTGCAATCCTAATTGTTGGTACTAATTGTAGTCAAGATCATTTTTTGGTCAAATCGTCGGTCAACCGCAAGTTAGCGGGCATTCCGAGGGCCTAACACCTTCTCGAAATGTACATTGAACTTCGAACCCTTTTATTTTCAATTGATTTTATCTGTTTAAATCTTTTGAAAACCTTAAGTTTTTTCTTGATTTTTACTAAAAAATTAAGTGGCGACTCTGTTCTTTTGAAATTCGATTTCTCTTAAATCATAAGTTTGATCGATTTTTCAAAAACTTAGTCATTTTTATTTTATTTATATTTTCGAGTAAAACACTATGTTGTGACTGCTTATATATATTGTGTTTACTGGAATAGCCGCGTGATCCTACCAGTACCCTGTGGTTGTGTACTAATACTGCACTTGCTCGTTCTTTGTTGAGTACAAGATATCTTTAGGCGGCTATTGATAGACCTCAATTAGGAGATCAGTGATCGAGATCGGATTTCAAGGGTGAGCCAGTTCTTTCAGGCTGCCATGGAGTCCTTCATTTTGCTTAGTCCATTCTTTTCGGACTTAGACATATTTTAGTAGTTTGCTTATGTTTGGTTGGGGTTGTACTCCTTTTCCTTAGACTTGTTGAACTTTAGATGTTTTGGTACAATGACTTTCAGGTTCTAGGGGTTGTTTTCCGCAATAGCTCATTAGTTGTTTGTTAAGATTTTCAGAGTTTATGGGAACTCTGTATTAGCTATTTAGTTATTTAAACCTGTTTCCGTAGTTTTAAATGTTTAGTTTTTGGTTAAGTTGCTTAGTTGGGTTATAGTTATGGTTCTCCTACCAGAGAGTTAGTGTGGTGTCACTCACGACGGTCTAGGTCGTGACAAAGAGCTAGAGAGAACTAAGTACTTTCAGATCACCACAAAGTTTTTAATACACTCCATGATAATATTATAAATGAGGATACATAAATAATGTTAAAATATGTCAATCAAGAAGAAAGTTGAGTTATCAGCCTTAAACTTAGGTTTGGTAAAGAGTCTAATACTTTAACCATAGCAGTTGTCTACTAGTTTGTTTATGATTATTAAAATTTATATGAGAACATTTTCATTCATATTATCTGCTTGCTTGCATCACTCCAAAAAAACATAACACCAACCACATTTATAAATTAAACTGTATTGGTTTATATTAACAACATACCCAGTGAAATCCCACTAAATAGGTCTGGCGAGGGTAGAATGTAAGCAGACCTTACCACTACCTCGTGGAGATAGAGAGGCTATTTCTGAAACTAATACATTATTTTCTACTTTAAAGACTTACGAGAATAGATCTATGAATGCAGGTAATTAAAACAAATGGTAACCATGATCTGAGCTATCAACGTCTGAGTTGGTACTACCTTCATGACTTTCTTTCTTCATCACTTTCATTTCTTGAACTGTACTTGTATTACTCTTAGGACTTCTATCTTTCATCTTCTTATGATCCTCTCTTTGTTTTCTCCATTCACTCTTCCTTTTCCATTGTCTCACTAACAAAATACCCAAACTTAGAAACACAGCCATAGTTCACCCTCCTCCTATGATCACAACTTCAATTAGCACCCAATGATCCCCTTTTCCTTGTGGCAATATTGACCATATTGCAGCTATTTAAGCTGATGCCATAAATAATGTAGAAATCCACATTACTTTATGTGTTGCCACCATCTATGTCTTAATAAGGACTTGGCCCAGACGTAGACTTACGCCGTCTGAACATTTGAAAATAGAGACCATCCTTTTAGTTTTACTTTCACATTTTTATTTTATTTGATTTTTATATTAAAATAATTCTTTTACTTGTTTATTTTAATAAGTTCAAATAAATTAATTATTTTTTAAATCATGATTATTCTTAATATTAAGTAACTATATAATATAATAGTAGTTGAATTAAAATTTTGAAATATAATTAATAAAAACAATTTAATAAAATAAGTTTAGGGAAATAATATAAAATTAATAAAGATCAAGTAAAATGAAACGAATAAAAAGAGTATACCATTGTTTAGCATGAAAATTTAATCGGGCTTTTACCGAAATTATGTTACGATATAGTTAGACAATTATGAGCTATGAGAATAGTTAAGTAGCAATGATCAAAATTGTATATGTATAAAAAAAGGAAAAATTGTACATTATAGCAAACTATTAATTCAAAATAAAGGTTATAACTGTAGTTTCATTTTATTCTAATTTGTAGCAAATACATCGCCATTCTCGCCTCTCTCCTGAATCTCGCCGTCACTCTCAATTCTCTCCCTCGCCAATGTATAAATTGTGTTTGTGTTTGTGTAAAGTGAGAGAGTGTGTATATACAAATACAAATACATATCTCTCTGTCCTATACACTTGTAATTATACTAATACAAATCTTCCCCTGCCCAATTTTCTTTTGTCATTCTCTCTCTCTCTCTCGTTTTATACAAACACAAATTATACAAATACAATGTATAATTTGTGTTTGTATAAAGCGAGAGAGATATTCGATATACAAATACAATTGTCTTAACTCAATTCAATTGTATACAAATTCAAATTTAATGTAGATATACAAACACAATCAATGATACATATACATAGTAGTTACATATATACAATTATCTAACCGCTATGCATATACAATTCATCTCTCTCCACTCTCTGCCTCTCTCCTCTTTCTCCTAATCTCGCTAACACAAAGAACATATATATATATATATATAAACACAAATGCCCAATTTATACAAATCGCCGGGATTTTATACAAATTAGATGTTCCATAACAAACATAATAACAAATTATGTTTGTTATGGAGCGCAAATAACAAAACTATAGCTATAGAGCGCTAATATGATTTTTATGTTTGCTATTCCTAAAATTTACTGAGGAAAAAATATAGCAATGATCCAAGTTAGCATATATATATATATGTTACGTACTATTTTTTCCACTGTTTATGTTGATACGTTAAAAAACAAAAAAATAAATATAATTATAGGTAACTTATACATGTCTTCGCTCTTAAGTTATAGTATTAAATATAATAAGGCCAAACCCATCAATGCCTCCTAAAGTTGTCACCAAATTTCACTTAGACATCTTAACTGAGCGATGTTCATTTTAGACACCTCATGTAGGGTCCCGTTGTGTCATTTTGACACTTTTTACTGACATGTCAAAGTGAGTGTGATACAGTCAACAATAGCTCGTGAAAGGCTTATAGTGAATTTTTTTTTATTTTCTCTTCTTCTTCTCCAATTTTCAAGTCACCATCTCCCACCATTTTTTCAAGCTTAAACTCCTTCAATGGAGGTCGAATTTTTGATTCAAATTCGTTTTTAAGTCAATTTTTTCTTCTTCATTGTATTACTTTTCTAAATTTACCATCACTTCCCTCTACCTTTTTTGCTGGATAAATGAATAGCAACACCCATATTTGATATTTGATCTCTCCTTCTTTCTTCCTCTCCCTCTTCTCTTCCCACAAAACATGTAACATCCCAGAATTTTTTTGAGCTAAGACTTGAACCATTCTTCGTAGTGAGTGAGATTTTTGCAAGGAATTTAAAATTTCTTGAGTATTAAGGTCTCTAGATGTAGCACCTTGAGTTCCAAGAAGAACCAAAGAGAAAAGCATTCAAGTCATTCCTAGTTTTTCTTAAGTTTTGGGTCAACTTCAAACGATTATAACTCCTAGTACAGGATGAGTTAGGTGAGCTGCAAGATAGAAAATTAAAGCCCTTCGAGTCCTCTTTGCATTGCCACCGAGTTTACTCAATTTCGAGCTCTGAATAAAAAGTTATAACGGATTTACTAACGTCGCGCAAACCTTGCAGCAGCTCCGTGACGCGGAGCCAACACGGACCTCACTGCCTGGTGAAAGATCTTTCCGACTCCCAGCTTATTTTAATTATTTCTTTAGGGGTATTTTAGTCCTAAAAACCCTTAGGAGGTCATCTAAATTGCCCTAAATGGGTAGAAAATCAGTTTTCTTAAATCTAAACCCTCTCATTCACTCCAAAGATTCTATGCTCAAGAAATTCAAGAAACGCTAAGACTAGGGTTCATCTCTCAAGATTTTCCTTCAAGTGCTGCAAGAAGATGGTTCTTTCAAGTATGTAAGCTTCCATAGTGTTGGGTTTGTTCACCCACACGTCAATCATGTTAATTTCAGCTTTAAATTACGTTCTAAAAGTCGAAGCTTTGATGTTCTTGTTATGTATTCATGAATTTTCTTTCGTTCTTGAATTGGGCTGAGATTGAAAAGTTCTTAAGGTTAATGTGTCGATTTATAGAGTTTTTAGAGTTAGATTATTGTGTTCTTGTGCTGGATATTTAACTTTAAAGAGAGATTGAGAAAAAGAATCGAAGTTAGGCGAATTGGGGTTAGGAAAAGAAAAAGAAACTTCGTTGGTCGAAATTTGGAATCCCCTCCACATCGCGCAGCTACTTCTCAGATTTGGGAATTTCTGTTTCGCGTCGCAGAGCTGACATAGAGTGTTTTGCCTCAAAAGTTGTTTTCGAAACCAAAATTTAAATGTTTCTCCGCGACGCGGAGCCACCTTCAGATATTGACTTTCAATCTTTTCTCATGTTTAGCTATCTAAAATCATTTCTAAACATCATGAGACCTTTTCTATCACAAATCACAACCTTGAATTCATAAATCACATTCATGGTATAGTTAAGGTTAACTTTTTGAGAATTCTTTCGAACATTCTAAGAAAGTCCTTTAAGTCTTTTGAGGAGTCTTCTACAAATTCTAATAACTTGTTTCAAGACTTCAGCAAGTGAGTATGAGAGTGAGAATAATGTATTCATGAGTCTACCTTGTCATCATGAGATCTTTCTTATCATGAACTATATCTCTTGAATTCATAATTCACATTCAAGAGAGAGTTAAGAGTAGAGTTCAAAAAAGCCTTTGAGTTCAATTGTGAATCCTTTGAGGTCAACTATAGATTTGAACTAAGTTTTGAGGAAGTAAGTCAGAGTATAAGAAGATTTGTATACATGAGTTCCATATAGTTATGTAGACCATTGAGTCGAGTTGTTTCATTCCCATAATTTCGCATGAACTTCGTAAGTTGAGCATCTTTCAGAAAAGTGGTATCTTCAAGCTCTAAGCTAAGTGTTGAGTTCCTAATCCCTTTTGAGAAGCATCTTTGAGTACTTGAGTTGAATATTTCATGCTCATAATTCTGCATGAATATTATAAGTCGAACAGTCTTGAGATAAGAAGTACCTTTAAGTCATTTGAGTTGAGTAGTTCATGCTCATAATTTCCGTCATGTACTTTGAGTTGAGCATTCTTGAAATGAGTAGTATCATTGAAGTTCTTGAGTTCTAAGTATTTGAGTTCTATCTATGGTTATTGAAAACCTTGCATTGAGTCATTCATGCATGCCCATAATTCGGCATGAACCATATATTTAAGAAGTATTTTATAAACGTTTTAACTTTGTTTTAAGACTTAAGTTTACTTTAGCAGTTACCTCTTTAAGAATCCTTTTCAAGAACTTATCACAACATAGAGAGAGAATTGTTACTTGAGCATTGAATTAGATATTTTTGGCGTAGTATTGAGCACCGATATGGGGATGCGAGTTCATATTAACTCAAGTCTCCATAAACCATGTAGCCATCATGGGTAGAAAAGGGTCATACTTTTTAGATGAATCCTTTTCGCATAGACTAGTGGATCCACTTAGTAGTTCAGGTCCTATACCACGACAAGGTATAGGATGTCCCGGGCAGCGTGTGGCTAATAACGCTGTATCATCACTATAGTTCTTAAGTGATGGTTGTCGGTTAGAGAAACTCCCACAATAGTATTTGCATGGTTCCTCAAGGGGTTTTGCTTAGTATGAATGGGGTGTATGGGACTTCATTCATGCATTGCACAAGTAGACTTTGAGAGGGTAGCATGGTATGCCTTTTATGATATTATGATTATGAGTTAACATCCTGTTTTAAACAATTTTCCTTTTCTTTATTATTGCACTTGTTTTAAACTACTTTATATTGAAATGAGTTCAGTTATGTTGAGTTGAGTTGAGCCAGGTAAGTTCTTCAGTTTCATTCAGATTCTTTTCAAGCTTATGTTATGCTTTAGAATTCCCCTTACATGCTCGTACATTCCACGTACTGAGCCATTTGGCCTGCATCTTTTCATGATGCAGATCCAGGTATTCAGGATCATCTACAGAAGTTTCGTTGATGTCACATGGAGTTCAAGTTAGCTATGGTGAGCCTCCTTTCTTCCGAAGGATTCCATTTACTTTCAGTTGTTAGGAGGTCGTGGGTCTTGTCCCGACTTCCATCAGTGTCATTTAGAGGCTTCATAGATAGACAGTAGAGTGTTAGAAGTCTTCATTTATTTTGTTAAATGTTTTAAAGACTAAAGTTGCCTTTTTATGGCGAGTTGTATATATTTTATTATACAAAGTTTTCTTTGGACTTAAAGTTTGTATTTAAGTTTTATGAACTTTTATTTCAGTTTTAAGCTTTTGTATGCTTGAATCAGTTTTCCGCTTGTAGTTAGTCGGGATGAGGGTTCACTTGGGGACCAACAATGGATCTCGAGTGCCGGCCACGTCCAGGGTGTAGGCTCGGGTCGTGACAAAACAACACTAAAAAGAAAGAAAAATAGTAAAAGAAAAGAAAAAAGCACTAAAGAGATATAGAGTGTGTGAAAAAAGACGATTTCCGATTGATTTCACCTTTTCGCCGGAAAAAATGGATATCAACACTCATATTTTATACTTTTTGTTTCTTTCTCTCCTTATCTCCCTCCTCCTCTCTCTTTCTCTCAAAACAACACTAAAATAGAAAGAAAAAAAGAATCTAAAAGAGTTTTAAAGAGCAAATTAAGAAAAAATTGTTGGGTATAGTAGAGAAGACAACTACCATGAGGGGAGGGGCTAAATTGTTTTATTTAGAATAATATTTTTATTTTATTTACTAAATAGATTTTAAAATAATTTTTAACTTAAAATAACACATGTAATCATTTAATTCGTTGTTTGTCTTGTCATCAACGAGTGTATTACACTCTCCTTCACCTTTTTTCTTATTGTAAAAGTGTCAAAAGAATATAGCGGGACCCTACATGAGGTGTCTAAAATGAACATCGCACAGTTGAGATGTCTATGTGAAACTTGATGCCCAACTTTAGGGGCCATCGATGGATTTGGCCATATAATAATAATATCATCTTCAAGACATGATGAATGTATTATCACATCATCCCTTGAATACCTAAATCGCAATAATAATTGGAAAAAAAAATTTCCACAGCCGTCAACGTCATATACAAAGTTAGGTGTTACGAAATAATAAGAATTAAATGTGTCCAAAAAATCAATTTTACGTGCTCTTTTGACATGATGAAAATTATTTTCTCATCTCCGATCAGTATTTTTTTGTACTTTGATGAAGCTAATATCTACTTTAATATGTCAACTACATTTGTCTATTCTATGAAACTTGCTCCTACCGACACCATTAATTAGGAGTCCAATTCCCTTTTAATTAATTATGACCTCATACTCAAATCCAACACGCCATTGATAATACACTACAACAAAAAAAGATAGATTTTCCTTTTAGCGATAATATATATTGTCATAAAAATATTTAGTGGTAATTGAATTAATGTTATTATATTCTAAGTTGCTAAAACAATAAATATATAGAATAGTGGTTATAAATATCCATATTATATTATTGCGCTAAAATAATTATTGCTAAATCATTTATTTGTGTAAGTAATAAATAACTGATTTTAGTCAAGAACAACTTTTATCTATGCTTATTAAATAGAGATAAGTAATAATTTTCCTAGAATAAAAGAGGGTACAATTTATATATACCTAAATAAGCAAATTTAGAATCCATCACTCATAAATTCAAAATCCAAGTTAATTACGCCTCAGATATATAGAAGGTAACAAGTATATGGTACTTATGATCAATAGCTAACCCGAACACCATCATTATAGAGAGTATTACTCGAAGTTTGAACATGTAAAATTGCGGAATGTAATATTTTACCTGTATGGCATGATGAAGCTGCAACATGTAGTGAAGTAGTGGGCATATCAACTTCAAGCATCAACAACATGTGGATATTATTATTATGTAAGAAATGTTTAACCACTTCAATCCTCTCTCTCTCACATGCTACATAAAGCACACTCTTATCCCACAAATTTGTCTTATAAGCAATCGATGGATCATTCTCAACCAGAATTCTCACAATTTCTACTCTCCCTTCTCTACATGCTTCATGTAAGGGCGTCTCCTGATCCCGATTCTCCGCCGACACCATCTCCGGGAACAACTTCACAATCTCCCTAACCAATTCAACATGGCCAAGTCTAGCTTCAAGGTGCAATATGGTGTGTTGTAATGAACCCTCAATGGTTTGTCTTACTATGTTGGAATCTTCTTCAATGAGTTTTTGAATGGCTTCAACATCTCCCCTGAAAACTGCTTCATTCACCCGCCGCTCCATTTTTTTTAATCAGTTTAAAGTGTGTGATGGAAAATTAAATGTAGCTTTCAGATTGCACAATATGTATGTATAGTTTTTGTTTATCATAGGGGACTCACTATTTATGCAAACTTTTAAGTCATTTTTTTCCACAACTGCAGCAACCAAGAAGATTCCTAGCTAAGGGACTTGTATAGCGTGCTCTTTTTCGTTTCATTTTCTTATTAAAAAAAATAAAATAAAAATATGTGGTGTATGGATGAAACTGTTGTTGGGTTTTGGGCCTTTTTCCCTTTCTATGTGGACAAATAAAAGTTCAAGGTTTTGGATCTTTCTTCCTTTTTTTTGTGGATAAATTTAACCCAAATTTGACTAGCCCACTTTGCCCACAAGCCCAATATTATGGTGCATATGTAAGACTTTCTTTTAGGTCTTATTTGAGAAAAATCACAAGAGATTGAGAGCAGCCATATAGAGAAAAAAGTGAGAAAGTGCAGATTTTCGCACAAGTCCTAGTAGCCATTTTCAAATCGTGATTCCCGCTTCATTTCTTCTCCGATTGAGCTGATTTTTGGACAGATTGTTCCTTTCAACTTAATCTTTGATCGAAAACTGAGAGAGGGTGATTTGGAGTCTTGTAGATCCAGATTTTTGCTCGTGAACAGCTGCTGCGTATTGGTGATTTTGCTCCTTTTATTTATCTTGTTTTTGGTGCTATCTTGTAGTTGTGTTGCTCATTGTTTGGCCCTTTGTTGGTGGCCATTTTGGAGAACACTTTTGTAATTCTTGTTGATTATAGTGGAGCTTTGGCCTTGTGGTTTTTATTCTTCACATCGAAGAGGTTTTACACGTTAAAATTTGGTGTCTCGTGTGTTGATTTAATTTGCTTGCTTGGTTGATTTGTTTGCTGCCCAAACAATGTTTATTCTTGCATTATTTTGTCTTCTCTTGGTTCAAATAGAAGGGAAAGTTTTGGCTTGGGTTTCTCTTCCGTTATTGCCCTGTCGTGCACATTTATTTTGTGCTTGCCTTTCCCAACAAAGTGGCATCAGAGCATTGAGTTGTTATTGATTATCTATTTGAATGATGGAGTCAAATATGAGCAAGATAATTTGTTTGAATAGTAGTAATTATCATACTTGGAAAGGCAAGATGTAAGATCTTCTATTTGTCAAGAAAATGCATCTACCTGTATTTGCTTCTAATATAATATGTTATATGTACTAACATAACTTGTTTTATAGTTTCTTTAAAAAGATAAGCAAACTAATATTTGAAGAAGTATTTTATTTTCTTTTGGAATCGTCAAAAGGACTTTTCTATCATGAAAGATTCTTTGAAGTGGCATTTGCATGTCATTTGGGTTGGCAATTAACAAACTTGTCAATGGTAAGCTAATTGTATATTTTTGCTTTATGGTAAGCGTCCTTCGTAATACTAATTACATTAATTATGATTTGTATATATCTACAAAAAAAAAAAGGAGTATGCTAATTTTTATATGCTACATGTCATTGAGACAATTCGACATGTAGACTTTATTAGGTCTATCTATCAAGTGTTTATTTAATTCTTGGATTTTGAGGTATCATTTTATTTATTGTGATTATTAATGTTTACCTCTAGTTGCTTTATCTATGAATTACAATTGAAGAAATAAATTTTTTAACTAGCAACAATTGAAGTCAATGTTGAGAATTAATTTGTTGATCTTTCAATAAGTGAATTATTCATAAAACTTCTAAGTTGAAATTAGTATTCAGAGCCACCTATGAGGATCAACTTTGTTTCGTTTAGCAAAGGTAATAACTTGTATATGATCTTTTGAAGTGTTATTATGACTAAATTTATTTATTAATAACAAAGTAATAATATTTTAAAGGCTCAAGAATGAATTTTATTTTGGAATATATATAATGTCATTGGTTGAGGGTAAGACGGTGGATTCAAGTTTTTCATCGCACCAAAAGGATAAGACATCGATTAAAGTCTCGATGCACCATGATGATAAGATTTTGGATTCAAGTCCCTTCGTATTTTGGCCTAACACGCCTTTGTATGGACAAGACATTGGGTTAAAGTCCCAATGCAATATGTTGATATATAATGATGATTGAGCAAATCGATATGCTCTTGCTAAAAATTATAAAGTCCGTTCCAGTGAATATGCTCCATTCATTTAAGTGAATGTGATAGCAATACAATAAAAGTCTTGACAAGATTATTTTATGATTGGACATATGAATATGGACGTGAATGGACAATAATAATAGTCATCATTATGATAATTGTAAAAGAAAGAACATTATGAGTTCTCAAAATTGTCCTTCAAAGAGTGAAGGTAATTTTTGTCATCAAATTCGGTATGAAAGGTATTGGGCACGCGATTACTATACGTGCAAACTAATTTGATTTTATAAATCCTCCATCAAAGAAAAGAATGAAAAAAATGGTGTTACACTTGACTTTCAAAAGTGATGTTGAGGTATGTCATATGAATATGATAAATTTCAAAGCATGACAATGAACTTCTAATGAAAGGAATAATTAGGAAGTATGTATATATGATTACGGTCAATTCCTTGAAGAGAATGTGACTTGTGATAAGTATCATGAAAAGTGGACCATTCTTGAAAGTGAATATGTCAAGAGATGAAGAAAATTATAAATAAGGACATACTCATATATGATTTAATAAATACCACAACTCATCCCTATGGGAGGTTAGAGAGAAATAAAAAAATTTATTTTGGTATAAATGATCATTGGTCAAGTACTTTTAGTACATCACAAATATTATGGTATGTTTTAGTATGAACTACCGAAATGGTAAAAGAAGGAAATAATTTCTTGCCACAAAAATTTGTCATTGGTTATGTATCTCTGTGCGTCAAAAATATTTTGCCTGATATTAAACAAAAGGGAGGAGATACTAATGACAAGTAAATCAAGAAACAAGTTTTACTTGTAACGATTTTGACCATGACAATAATGATATAAATTTCTCCTTGAAAGAGATGTTTACCACACAAACAATGTTATGAAATATGTGGTAGTATCCAATGTTAATTATGAGCTTTGGTGAGCTATTGTGCTACTACTCAAAGAAATAAAATTGCTCATGATATAGGAATTATAGTAAATCTCGAAAGAAACTTTTTAAGTTTCAAAGAAATAGTCAAAAAAATAATAATATTGAGACTATAAAATATGGAAAGATTTAAGATCTTCATATTACAACAATCAAAGTGGGTTATAAATATTTACGTGAAAGATTACCCATATTTGAATATTGTTTGTGGTAACTAAGTATGGGCATGATGAAGGAATCACATGCAAAATAAACTAGAAGTTTATTGAAATAAATATCAGTTGGCATGACCGGTTGATGACCATCCCGGTTCAAACACGATACGAAAATAAATGAGAATTCATGTGGTTATATGTATTGAAGAAATAGTAAATTCTTCAATAATTCTCTTGCGTTGTTTGTTCTCATGATAAAATTATCATTGTACCAGCTAAGGTTGAGATTGTATCTCCCAAAATTTTGAAATGTATAAAAAGGTGAATATAGGCCCGTTCACCTGCTATGTGGACCATTTACTATTATATAGATGCATCTATGTTATGGTCACATGTGCTTTATTATCAACTTGCAATTTGATTTTTGCAAAGGTTGTTTGCTCGAATTGATAAATCAGAGCACGTTTCAAATTACAAAACTATATTGATAATGTTGGTATATATCCAAGTGGTTTAAGCAGAAATTATATGCCTCCAATTATAGCTAAATCATTGGTCATGAGAATAAAACTCCCAAAAGAATTTTGGAATGAGATGTTTTATTCAAAGTGTAGCAACACTTGTACGTATCAAGCCAACAAGGTTTCCCTATCACAATTGGTTCAGGGGCAGGATCCAAATAATTCTCATTTAGAAATTTAAATGTGCGGTATGTTATTCCATTTCTCCACCATTACGCAATGCACAAAGATGAGTCCCCAAATAAGGTTGGGTGAATGTTAGATTCTCTAACATTAGGGGGAGATAAGCAACTGGAAAATAAGTTATACATAATGAATTATCATTGGTATGATCCTCATTGAAGAGATAATTTAAGTCAATTGTCAGACGCATCTCTGACCCTATGTTATAATCCATTTATAAATGCTCCAATGAAAAGTCTTTGAAGGACATAATTTATGACATGCCTGAAGCGTGATAAATTAATCGATTCGAAAAATAAAACTTATTGAAGAAGAAAATGAGCAAATGATCAAGATGGTCATAATAATGAGACAAGTATTTTAGAAAGAGCACCATAACATAACACTTTATAAAAACCTTGGCAAAGTTTCAGGTACCTGGAAATGATTAAAAATAAAGTGAGCTTGATAAGTTATGTCACATTAGAATCGATATCAAATAATCGTCGACGATATATTGAATATAATGTAGCGCTCAAAATTATAAATGGTGATGAGGATCTTGATATTAAATTTGTCGAGAGTTGACAGATAAATGATTGGCCAAAGAAAATACAATTCAAGTATTTTTCTATTCACTTGGAAAAGTGATGTTTTGGACTTATTTGTCCATATACCAAGATGTAATGTCAGTGGGGTACAAATGAATTATTGTACGATAAGTGAAACCGTAAAATATAAAGTAAGACTTATGCATTGAAAAATAAAGATTTTTCATGAAAGTTCTAACATTATTGTATGGAGATGTATACTCCCAAGGTGTATGCAATGAGGTTTCTATCGGTCTGACAATACATGAAACACTTGAATATGCATGATGAATGATTATCATGTCTAGCTAGACAGTAAATATTATATGAAAAACTTCGAAGGGTTTAAAAGGTTATAAAGCGATCCCATTGAATAGTACCCCAATGGTTGTAAGATTGCATATTATAAAGATCATTTTTTATCTCATTAAAATGGTTAGAAAGTACCATATCGTAGTGCAATTGGTGCACTTATGTATCCTGCTATTATTATTCATGGTAAATAATTTTATTAGTATGCACGCAAAATATAACATCACTCTTATCGGTGGAGATATTAGAGTGAATCAAATATCGATATAAATTATTTATTCTGACCAATTGTGTCAAGATTTATCGATCATGAAATTGCAGGAAATTATGAAGTTTGAACTCATGAAAGTTATATATTTTAATATACTGTCATTTCAAATCATTCCACTAGATGGTCAATTTTACTGAAAGTGTTTGTCAGTGCTCGATTGTTGCTGCTAACAAATCGAACGACCAATTTGTCAACGTCAACAAGATCATGAATTGAGTATTTTTCAAAAATATATTTGGTTGAGATCAATAAACATACCCAGAGAATTTGTGATCTTCCTTTGAAAAGAGACATTCCAACAACATTATATGAAGACAATGCCTCGTGTGCTCAACTAAGAGGAGGATACATCAAAGAAGACTGAGCAAAATATATTTCATCAAAGTTCTTCTTCTTATTCGTGATTGTCACTCCCCGAGCCTATACCCTGGACGTGGCCGACACTCGAGAATCAAAACTGGCCCCAAGCGAACCCTTGGCCTGACTTACTTACTCAACGGAAGACTCTAAGCATTATTACAATGATCAAATGCACTTACTCAAATGTTAAATAAAATAACTTAGAATGTTTAAAAGTCAACATTCAACTTGGCCAAAATGGCAACTCAAGTCTTAACATATGAAATTATAATGTAAAGACAACTAAACTACTAACTGTCTGACTGTCTATGAAACCTCTAACACAAAGAGGGATGTCAGGATAAGACCCATGACCATCCTAACAATGAAATACTGAAAGCAAAGTAAAACGAGTCCTCTGGAAAGCAAGGAGGCTCACCAACTGACTCTGAGTGCTCAACTGGATCAACGAGGTGCTGGATGTTGATCCTGGTTACCTGCGTCTGCATCATAATAAGATGCAGGCCAACTGCATCAATACATTAAATGTATGAGTATGCGAGTTGGAATGCTAAACATAACTTAAGCTTGAAAAGATTTGACTTGGATT
Organism: Solanum tuberosum; assembly: GCF_000226075.1. NCBI lineage: Eukaryota > Viridiplantae > Streptophyta > Magnoliopsida > Solanales > Solanaceae > Solanum > Solanum tuberosum. Next base: position 739,460 of record NW_006239228.1, read on the forward strand.
GATGAAAGAAATTCGAGTCAAATGAAATTGACGAATCCAATTTTGACTGACCACATTTTCATCTTTAGGATAGGGATTTTGGTACGGACTTTTAGGAATTATGGCCAAACCCCAGAGTTGGGTTTCCTACATATCTCAGGTTTCATGAGAATTCAAGCTACTTGTAGTTCGATACGCTTGGTTTAACGCATGACTCTGAAAGAAATAAAAAAACTATCCCGACACCGAATTGTGAAAAGACTGGAATGCTTGAGAATACGATTTAAGAGCGAATGATGGAATACAACCGGGTTTCAACACTGATCCCACCTACATATCCCTTAACTTAGGGAATCAGGCTGCTTGTAGTTCGACACGGACATAATTTTCAAAGTTCTTGGTGCATTGTCACTCGGATTGGAAAGTTGCCTCCGGTGGAAGCCAAAATTTCCCGGATGCAAAACTGGAATCGATAAACCTAAAGAACTGCCCACATGCCTTTTGATTGGGGTGTGGTTTGATTGTGGTGGAAGTCGATCCTCTGCTCGCGTCCTAAGAGTTTGGCACTCCTCGTTGGACTGTGTCCCGGTTCGCTGCTAAGAAATAGTTCCACGTTGTGTTGCATCATTTTGATGTCGTTCACACCTGTGGTTTGCTTGAGAATTCATCCTCTTGGATGCTCTAGACAAAGACTGAGATAAAACTCAATGGCATAAAAAAAATGTAACCCTAAATGGGAAGATAGTGTCTTTTACCGTGTTGACACTTAATTGCTCTACTTGAAAATTTGACGCCAGTTTCCTCCAGTTTGACGTAAAGCAAATAAAGCTCGTATTTTGTATTTGTAATATAATCTTTAATGTACTCTTCTTTTGATGATGAAGTAATAAAAATAGGCAGATGGAATATGTTGATAGTTCTCTTGATGTCGTTGTTGATGGTTCTCCTGATGTTGTTCTTGCAAATGAAAATGATACAGCCGACGTTAATTTTCTCGCGATGCATGAAACTTTTTTTCTCGCGATGCATGAATCTTTCTCTTGCAATGCATGAATCTTTCTCTTGCTATGCATGGCTCATTTCTCTTGCTATGCATGACTCTCTTTCCCGCGATGCATAAACCTTTTTTCTCGCGATGCATGAATCTTTTTCTTGCAATGCATGAATATTTCTCTTGCTATGCATGACTCAGTTTCCCGCGATGCATGACTTTTTCCGCTATGCATGAATCATTTTCCCACGATGCATGAATTTTCTCTTGCAATGCATGAATCTCTTTCCGCGATGCATGACTCATTCCTCCCGCTATGCATGAATCTTTCTCTTGCGATGCGTGCCTTTTTCTCTTGCTATGCATGAGTTTTTTCCTCTTGCTATGCATGAATCTTTCTCCGCGATGCATAAATCTTCTCTCGCAATGCATGAATCTCTTTCCGCCATGCATGAATCTCTTTCCGCAATGCATAAATCTTCTCTTGCAATGCATGAATCTCTTTCCGCGATGCATGACTCATTTCTCTCGCTATGCATAAATCTTTCTCTTGCGATGCGTGCCTTTTTCTCTTGCTATGCATGAGTTTTTCCTCTTGCCATACATGACTTCTCTTGCAATGCATGAATCTCTTTTCTCGTGAACATAAATCTTTTTTCCGTGATGCATGAATCTTCTCTTGCAATGCATGAATCTCTTTTCTCGCGATGCATGAATCTTTTTCCCGAGATGCATGAATTTTCTCTTGCAATGCATGAATGTTCTCCCGCAATGCGTGAATCTTTTGATGATGTCTCCCTGATAGCAAACGAAGATAATGCTTCACCGAGCAACATATGTGATCTTTTGGGTATCTTTTGAATGACAGTATTGTTTCAACCAACAATATAAATAAAAATGACCCTCGGAGTAGGGGTATCATCTTATTTGACAATACGATATAAATGACTCTCCGAGTAGTGGTATCGTCTCATTCGACAATACAATATAAATAGACTTCAGGGTAAGAATATTATTATATCTGATAATATAATGCAGATAAACGTCTTCCAGGTATCTCTAGTTGCTGAAAAATAATAATATTGCTCTCTTCGTGGTTTTCGTTTGTTCCATCTCCGAACATAGTCGCAATGTTCATTATGATCTTCGCTTTGTTGGGAATTGAATGAAATAATGTTATTCACATTCCAAAATCTTTGATATAAGCAACATAAAATATTTTCTGCATCCACAGAAAAATTGTTAGTTTAAAATGAAATGATCTATGTCGATCTCTGCGGTTGTCTGCACCTTGTCTTGCTATCTTCGATTGATTTCTCCGATCTCCCGCTTCTTGATAGATAAGACAAAATATTTTTATGCAAAAATAATTAGAACATGAATGAAAAGCTTTTAAGGAAAATAGATTTTCAAAAGTAATGTTTGGAAAAAGTCACTGCCAAGGGTCATGTCATGTCAAGCTTAATGAACGCCATTTGGGGGTGATGTCTCGAGATATATCTGATTACTTGCTGGGAAATATTCAAAGTTGCTCTAAATTACCGATAAACCCTGTTGAAATTTTGCGGCCATCCTCAAAATTTTTGTCCCAGTTAACTGTGTTGGCTTATCCCGAACTATTGGTGAGCAAATCACGGAATTTTTAAGATCTTCTCAAAAATCCTATCCCAACTGCAAATCTCGAAGTAACTTCAGTCTTGGTTTGTTGAAAAGATCTTCTTCTTAAGAATTTTTGAGTCCCTCTCAAAAATTCTGTCCCAGTTTCTATCGTAAAGAGAAAAAATATAATTCTTACGGGAGATATGACCGAGCCCTTGTGGCACCTACGTATCCCATTGAGGCAGGAATCAGGTCAAACGTAGTTCCCTCTCTCGAGGATTAACAAAAATAAGAAAATTACAAAGAAACCGACCAAGATCGACATTGACCGCCTACGTATCTCATTCTTGAGAATTCAGGTCGAACGTAGTTCAAATACAAAGAAAAATATTAAAAGGGGATAAAGGGGTGACCGAGGCCGACATAGGTCACCTACGTATCTCATTCTTGGGAATTCAGGTCAGATGTAGTTCATTACAAAATGAGTAAATTCTAAGCATAAATGATTACAAGCAAATAAAGGTGATTACAAGGAAAAGATAGAAATCGAGTCTTTAAACATGGTATCTTTTGACAACATTTAACTAGATTGATAACTTGCGAGATCCAATGTTCATGCTCAACCATGTGACGTCATCAAACAAATGTATCGATATGTTCTCCAAGCAAACTGATGAGTTCTCTTTCTTGTGTTTTTGTCAGATAGGCACCAATTTTGATTTCTTTGATGTGTTCATCATTTTTCTGATTCACTATTCTGATCTCTTATGAATCTGACTTATCGTGATTTTTGAACTTTTTGAACTCCTCAACAAGGTGTTTGGGTACCATGATCTTCTCATTGTAGTCCACAAATTCCTCCGCATCTACCCAATTTTGTTCATTTAGCTTGTGACATGACATGATATTGACAGATTTGAAAATATTTTCACTGAAATCATGAACAGATCTTGTTAGATAAATATAAAGCAAGTAAAGCAAATTTTCGCAATTAGGGAGTTTTTCATTTGAAATAAGAAAATAAGAACTCTGGCAATGACAATAAATCATTTTTCCCTCTTTCAAAATATTAGGAGGGAAATTAAAACATATTAAGGCAAAAATAGAGTAAAGGATGGGTCTCGAGTCTCATTCGGGATGCCACCAATTTTATAAACAACATAGAAAATTGTCCATTTCTACCAAGACGAGCGAGGAATCAAGAGAAGAGTGGATGTCCGGTCAGGCATTTGCTCTTTTGGCTCGTTGTCTAGTATGACTGGTGTCTCAATCATCTCTTTAAGCACAATATCACATTCTTTGACCAAATTTTCGATCTCTTCCCCTAGACCATTTTGCATTGGAAAAAACTTATATGAGTGAGACAATGATTTTGAAAAAGCTTGATCGATCTTCTGTTTGTTCTGACCCTCATTTGGCACTAAAGCAAAAGTTTGATGAGGTGCCATAGTCCCAAATTCAGATTTCTCTCTGTTGGTTAGCGAGGCTATAACTTTCTCAAGTTTTTCTAGGTCGGCTGAGATTATAACTTTCTCCACACTCAAATATTCTTTGACTTCAATCATATTAATAGTCACCCTTCCATGATTCGGCATGAGGTTACAATAGACATTAGGAGTGGACGTCTGGAGAGTGACGACCTTTTGATCTATCAGGTCTTGAATTTTATGCTTCAAGTTGATACAATCCTCAATATTATGCCCAGCATTTCCTGAATAGTAAGCACAATGAAAATCAGGTCTATAAAATTTGGAGTTGACATTGATGTTTTTTGGATCAATTGTCTGTATCAGGCCAGCTGATTTTAATCTCTCAAAAAGTTGTGTTCAACTCTCTATCAAAGGGGTGAAGACTCTAGAAGGTTTCTTCTCAAGATTTAGGCGAGGAGGATTGTAATTATTTTGTGGAGGTACTTGACGGTAATTTGGAAGATTTTGGTGAGTTGGTGCCGGCATTTGAAAATTTGGGTATTGTGGAGTTCTGTAGCTAGGAGGGGTGTTTTGGTAGTGTGGGGCGGAGTTTGACAACTTGATTGGATATTCGAACAATTAAATGATGGAGCCTAATAATATGGATGGGTATTCTGGTAATGTGGCGGTGGAGTTTGGTAAACAAGAGGTGAAATTTGGCAACTCGGTGGTGGAATTTGATAATTAAGAGGTGGGATTTGGTAGCTTGGTGTTGGAGTTTGATAATCTGATTGGGTATGACAAGCTGGATATGAATTTTGAGGAGCTCGAGGATAACCTTTGTAAGGTGAAGATTTTCTGAAGTGTCTTTTTCCATTAGATGCGCAAGAAATAGAAGACACATCCTCTCTCTTCTTTTTCAACAATACTGAAGATTCGGTTGGGGCGGCAACGCAAGAAATCTTTCCAGTTTTAATCCCATCTTCGATAGCCTCACCTACCTTGACTATTTCCGCAAATTTTGCTCCAATAAGCAACATTATCCTGTCATAATACTCTGGCTCTTGAATGCGTATGAACACTTCAACGATCTCCTTCTCAGGCATATGAGGTCGAACCCGGGCAGCCTCTTTCCTCCATCTATATGCATATTCACGATAGCTTTCAGTGGATTTCTATTTAATTCTCTCCAAAGAATATCGATCAGGAACAATCTCCACATTGTAGGCGAACCGTTCGACAACATCCTTAGCTAGTGCATTCCAGCCAGACCATTGCTTTATCTCATGAGAGGTAAACCATTCAAACGCTTCTCCACTTAAACTTCGGCTAAAGAGCCGCATTAGCAAGGCTTCACTCCTTCCAACTCCCACGAATTGGTCACAGTAGGCTCTCAGGTGAGCCAATGGATTCCCTGTTCCTCCGAAAGTGTCAAATTTTGGCACTTTAAACCCTTCCGGGAGGTCCAGATTCGGATGGATGCACAGATCCTCATAACTCAACCCATCGACTTCATTGATATGGCGCAACTCCTGCATGGCTTTCTTGATCTCTTCTTTCATGTTCAGCTTGGTTGCCTCTCCTCTTGACCTCCACTTTCTATCCTGTTCCTCATAGTAATCAAGCTCGGAACAGTTGGCATAGGGTTCATTTGGAATTGGAATTTGAAAAGTAGTCTTTTGAGGCAATGACGGAGAAATGGAGGGACTCTGGGTATTTTGAGTGGATTGATAATTTTGGGGAAACTTCTGGGGGTTGGTATGTTGATTTTGGTGATGGGGGAAGATTTGCAGATTGTTAACATTTTGATTTTGAGGGGGAGGACAAGCTTGTGGGTTGGCATTTTGATGAGGAGGGAAAGTTTGAGAGTTGGTACCTTGAGGAGGAGGTGGCGCTTGGTAAGTGATGGAGGCATGATGGAGATTTGGAGAGGTTAGGTCGATGATTGGGGGATTTGAGCGGGGTTAGAGGGTGGATTCTGAACCTGTTCCGCGCTTAGAGGAGGAAAGTGGAGTGGATGTCTTCTATCTCCTGGAGGGTTGAAAGCGAAAATTGGATTAGACAAATCTTGCCTTCTTTGCATTTCGATCCTCATTTCGGCAATCTGTTGCATCAACTGCATAATTAATTCATTTTGATCAATGGCGGCGGGCTGAGCCACGACAACATCAGTCAGGCTAATCTCGTCATTGTTATCACCCATTACTGCCTTTTTTTTTTTGCAAACTTTGATCGGGGGAAGGAATCTTTGGGGGCCTTAGATCTTGTGAAATAAGGATGACCAGCCAGCTTATCAACACAAATCAGTTCTAAATACCTGACAAAGAAAAACAACTCAAAAGGTAAACGTGTTAGTCTATGTAGATGATAAATAATACAAAATATCACACATATGACCACAAACACATAAGTCTTGCTCTACTTGAAGATAAACTAGCCCACGTATTTAGAGAAATGACTAAATAGACGGGAATTTGTCTATTCGATTTTGAACTTAGTGGTTCAGAAATGCCAACTTGAGTTGAGACAAAGTTGATTGTATCTTTTATTGTCATATTTTCGATTTTCGATTTATATGAAACTCTATTCTCCTTGCAAGAGTTGGAAAAGATTAAATTTCTCAAAATGGGGACCGAGCCTTGAAAGGCTGCCTAAGTATCTCCGAGGGAGAATTCAGGTCCTACGTAGTTCGACCCTTGAATCTCTTTGGATTTGAGACGGTGAATCTTTTTTTGGTATGAAAGAGTAGGATTTAAAAAATGAAATTCGAATTTATTGGGAAACTAAAGACTCGAAGAGTATTTGGACGAACTTTCGATAATGACTTGATATTTGTGCTTAGGGGTTCTAAAAAAAATTCAAAAAAAGAGTGAGCTAGAATATCTCCAAATAAAGCAACATATTCACACAAGCAGTTATAACACATAAACAAATATTGCGCGTTCTAAACATGTATGTGACCCTTTTGTGCCAAGGGTAGGCCTAACGATTTGAAGGATGTATAAGGTCATTTTGAAACATTTCATTGCCCCCAAAACCCAAATTTTATACAATATTTATGAATAAACTAAATGGGGATACATAATGGGAAATATGGAATACAAATAATCAGTCTCACGCAGGGGTACAATTCTAAACTATGCTTCCATGAAAAGTCCTTCGCTCTTGAGCTTCTTGCCATCTCCGAATGTCCATCCCTTCTAGGTAGCAGCTTGTAAAAATCTTCCTCCGACTGGAAAAGTTATTAAGAACTTCTCCTAACCCCAAGGAATAATGACTTTTCAAATAGCGTATACATCTTTCAAATTTAACACATCAGTATGAACGTCCGTTCAGGCCGTGGACCCTTTGGACTCAATGTGGTCTTTCTAATGGGCCCAACACGCCTTGGGTGATGGGTCATCTTAAGCCAATGCGCTAAATTTCAGAGATTTGATTTTGCTCTATCCTAGTTTGACTAAGAGTGGGCTTTATTTATAGTGGATTGGTGACCCAAGCGAACTACTTGGGTTGGGACAATTAACGACCGTTGACTATCCAGTAGCCAACTACATTCATCAGGGTGCCCCGAGAACAATTTGGTAATGAACGACTGTGGCCCGCATAATCGTCCTTTAAATGGAAAATTAAAATAAATGTCATTTGACGGAATATGTCATGCCATGAATGCAACAGTTTATAGTAATTTAAACACATTAAGCACAAACAAATAATTCAGCAATTAATAACAATTAGTCAAATAGTCAAATTTCATGGTTAGAACCTAATTAAGTCCCCAACAGAGTCGTCATTTCTGTCGTGCCGTAATTTAACTAACCTTTAGAAAAATCACTATGTTGAAATGTTCTAAGTATAAAATAATTTGAGAAAAATCTTAGAAAAGAGTCGCCACTTAAATTTTTAAAGAAATTAAGAAAACTCATAATTTTCAAAGATTTAAACAGAAAAAATCATTTGAAATACCAAAGAGGGTTCAGGGTTTAATTTACACTTCGAGAAGGGTTTAAGCATTCGAAGTGCCCGCTAACATGCGGTTGACCTGCGACTTGACTAAAATATATTTGACTGTTTTTAGAGAAAATAATGATTTAACTTAAAAAATAATAACTTACAATATATTTGATTAACTTTGAGAAAATAATTAAATAAATGACGCATTTTTTTATTTTTATTTTTTTTAGAGAAAGGAACCCAAAAATGAAACATTAAATTGCATGTGAATAGAATTTTGACACAACTAGATTAATTAAGATTTATTTGACTCATTTTTAAAAATAATTATTTAAACTTCAATTGGTAAATTTAAGCATGAAAACCATTTTTAATTAATTGACCAACCTTTTTGAGAAAATGACTAAGTAAGTTTTTTTTTTTTATTAATTGAAAAGGTTTTGACTAACATTTTTAAAGTTTATTTGAGAAAAATACTTTAACTTAAAAACAATTTAAAAATGAATAAGACGATTAAGTGAAGAGGCGTTAAAACATATATTTTAAGAACAAAAGGTTTAACTTAATTAGAAAGTATAATTTGATCAACTTATTTGATTAATAAAATAAAAAAATAATTAAAAGTTAACCAACACAAAGAAAATAACTTATCTTTTTGGGAGTCTAATTAGGTTAATTAATAATTCTAAAGTTAGAGTTGAATAAAAACACATAATAAATAATCACAATTAAATAGTTTAAGAATAAAGGAGAGATTAAATTTGGGCCCTTCTTGGACCTGCTGCAATTTTTGGGGGGTTTAATTCTAAACCCGTTTTTGTATACACTTGAGGTATATTAGTGTATATTAACGTGTATATCAGCCATTTTCATGTATTTCTTGCTTCCAAACACATGTATTTCGCCTCAGCCCTATATTCCTGCGTTTTTGACCTGTATATCTCTGTATGACGAGTGTATACTGATGTATACAATATGTATACAGCCCACTTCTGGCTTTTCGAGACCTATGTTTCAGCTTCCCCAACCTGTAAGTTAGCTTCTCTTTCCCTTCGTTGAATCCACGAGGCAGACTCAATGACATAGAGATGCAAAGAGAAGAGAGTCCATCATGGACTCATCGGGAATTGGTAATCCAAAATAAAAGAAGAGATAATGGATAAGAGATCTAATGATCAAGATAGTTTGAAATAAAATAAAGAAAATTTCAACAACATAATTCAACTTGACAAAGATAAAGGCATACATAATTCACATGGAGAAATTAATATTCAATTCAAGTCTAACTCTTAATAAAACACTTGTTTCAGATAGGTGAGCAATTAGAGGGAATGAAAGGTATACTTTTAATCACGATTCAACAATTACCTTGCGTAGATAAATGATTTCAACTCACTCAACATTCAAAAACAAAAATTAATTTATTACAACATGCTTATTTCAAATCATGTAAATGAAACTAAGAAACAACACAAGCAAAGAGGGTCACATTCTTACCTCCAATGTTCATTTTTCAAGCTTACCGGAAAGGTATAGTAAGAAAGGAAAAAAATATATTATATGAAATCATACAGTCAAGTCATCATATTACTTTAAAATTGCCAAAACTAACAAGTCATTATAAGCTTATCACAATAAGAAACAAGTTTGCTTCCTATCCTCAACTCATAATTCATGGTAACAATTTATCATGGAAACTAAATAGACATGGTCAAAAATGAAACAAATATTATGCAAATCACTGAAAAATAACTATGTCCTAATTATGTACAAAGTCATGTTACCATCTTGAACAAATATTGCATATTCTGGAAAGAAGAACCGCACACATACTCAAAGGATTTTTTATATATATATATTATTATTTTTACCATTTTTTCCTTCTCAATTAAAGCAACAACAAATAGTGAGCATAAAAAATAGCTATAAAAGTATCCTAATTCACCATTACAACATTAATAGAGTTCAAACAAAAAGAAAACAACACAAATACATTACCACTTTAACAAACAGAGAACAAATTAACAAAATATACATATAAAAAAAACGAGATAAAAGAAGAGAAAGAGTCACCTTTTTCGAGGCAGCGAGACCAGGACTCAAACTTAATGACGAAGAACTTCCACCACAATGAGCCGATTTCGACGAGCTCCAAAAGGAAAACAATTCTTTCTTTTGATGAATTTCCTTCTAATTTAGAGTAGTAGACTAATGTCTAAAAAAAAATCCTCTTTTTGATCCCCAAAAATCCCCCTTAACACTTGAGTGTAAATGGCTATTTATAGGGGAGATTGGGGCAGATTTAGGGGAGGAAATCGGTTGAGAAGATTGGATGAATTTCAAAATTCAAAATTTAAAAATCTCTTTTTGATATGGTTGCTGAATCTCTGCAATTTAGTGGGATTTTCCGAATTTGCTGGGATTTTCCCGTGGAGAAGGCGATATTGTATGCTGTTGGACTTTTAATATTGGTGGGTGGAAGAAGAAGAAAAAGCAAAGGGTGGGGTCAGTTTTGGGTTTTGAATTTATTAGAAGAAAAAGCAAAGCGGGGTCGGGTACTGGTGGGTTTTTTGAAAATTGATGGTTTTTTTAATTATTAGTTGGATTTGTATGGAAGAAGAAGAATAAAAAAACAAAGGGTGGGGTCGGTTTGGTATATTGTTGTGTTGTTGGAACGTTGTATGTATAGGAATGGGCTGGAATTGGGTTTGGGTCTTTTTTATAATGGTTTAAGAAGTTGGGAATAATAAAATGGGCTGGAATTGGGTTTGGGTCTTTTTTATAATGGTTTAAGAAGTTGGGAATAATAAAATGGGCTGGAATTGGGTTTGGGTCTTTTTTATAATGGTTTAAGAAGTTGGGAATAATAAAATGGGCTGGAATTGGGTTTGGGTCTTTTTTATAATGGTTTAAGAAGTTGGGAATAATAAAATGGGCTGGAATTGGGTTTGGGTCTTTTTTATAATGGTTTAAGAAGTTGGGAATAATAAAATGGGCTGGAATTGGGTTTGGGTCTTTTTTATAATGGTTTAAGAAGTTGGGAATAATAAAATGGGCTGGAATTGGGTTTGGGTCTTTTTTATAATGGTTTAAGAAGTTGGGAATAATAAAATGGGCTGGAATTGGGTTTGGGTCTTTTTTATAATGGTTTAAGAAGTTGGGAATAATAAAATGGGCTGGAATTGGGTTTGGGTCTTTTTTATAATGGTTTAAGAAGTTGGGAATAATAAAATGGGCTGGAAATTGGGCCAACTTTGGTCTTAAATAGATCCAATAAGTAGAGCAAAATATTGGTTAGATTTGATTTTGAAAAATAGCCAAACAAATTGCAAATTTGGTCAAGACGAATTAATATTAATTAATTAACGAGCTTCTTAATCTTAACAAAATAAAATAATTAATCTAACTATAAATTACTAACCAACAAAAAATATGCCAACTTAAAGTAAACTAATTTAAAAAAAATATTCAACTAACAAATAAAATGTTATTTTTTTGGGATGATTTTCGAATATCATAAAATATACTAATTATATACAAAATTAAGTATATAATATTTAAAAATTATAAAAAAAAATGACGAAACTATTTAAAATAACTTGAAAACTCTATTTACTTTTTTATTATTTTATAAAACTAATAATTTTAAATTATTTGAAATTGGAGAAGCTCGATGATTAATTTATATTGTGGAGGGTCAAAATTGGGTGTCAACAAAAAGAATCTTAAAGAAACACTTACCTTAGCTTTACTTAACTCCTAAATAACTTAACTCAATATAAAGCAATAAAACACATGCAATCTATAGAAAGCTTGTAAAACAGTGGAAAACAACTTAGTTTGTTAAAGGAAATGCAATAACCACACAACTTTACTCATATAATAAAGTAATATAATTTATGTGGGAGATTCTCTAACCGACAACCACCACTATAAGCCTAAGTGGTGATACAACGTCTTGCCCATGCTGCCAGAACTGTCCTATACTTTGCCGTCATATAGAACGCTTAACTAAGTGGATCCACTAGTCTGCTAAAAGCATCTTAAGGAGTCATCTAAAAAGTATGATCCTTTACTACCCATGATGGCTACATGGTTTATGGAGACTTGAGTTAATATGAACTCGCATCCCCATAACGGTGTTCAACAATACTCTCAAAAATATACTTAGCTCATATGTTTTTAAATCAAAACTTCTTTCTTTTGTTTGAGATAATTACTCAAAACTTTAGCTTAAAAGCTATCTTGGAAATCGGTGTTCCCTTTCTTGTTCAAATGTGAAAACATTTTTACTTCGGGAATACATAGTCCCCATATACTTCTTTGAAAAAATGGACTTCAATCTTTACTCTTTACTCTTTACACTTTACTCAACTTGAACTTTAAATCTTGAAACAAAGTTAAAATGTTTGTAAAAGACTTTTGAAAATTTATAAATTTCTCTTAACTTTACTTGACTTGACTCTTAGCTTTCCTTGAATTGAATTATGGATTCAAGGACTGTGATTTGTGATAGGAAATATCTCATGATGTTTAGAAGTGTTTTTAGATAGCTAAACATAAGAAAAGATCAAGAAATCACTGTCTTGGAACAAGTCCGCGACGCAGAGTTTCATTTAAATAATTGATCGCGAAAATAACTTTTGAAACAGAGGAGTCCGCATCCTAACCACGACGCAAAGGAGATTTTTGTGCATTGGGGAGCAAGTCCGCGACGCGGACTTGCGTGCCAAAACCTGCTCAACTTTTTCCTTTTTCCTTTTTCAGCCCCAATTCACCTAAATCCGGTTCTTTTCTCCACATCTCTTTAGATTCAGGTACCCACTGTTGACACCCAATTTTGACCTTCCCCGATAAGAATTAACTTTCAAGCTTCTTAATTTTCAATGACTTGGAATAATTAGTTTTACAAAAAATTCAAAAAATAAAATAAAATATAATAATATTTTTTTTTTTGGTTTTGAAGCAATTTAAGTCATTTTTATAATTTTAAAACAATATATATATTTTTATATAATTTTGTATATAATTATTACATTTTACGAACATTCAAAAAAATAAAATCATTTCAAAAACAGTTTACTTTTTAAGTGCTTTGTTAATTAGATCATTTGATATAAGTTTATATATTCGAATTAATTATTTTTATTTCATTAAGATTAAGAATAAGAAGCTCGTAAATTAATTATATTAATTCATCTTATTTAATTATTAGCAGAACTTATCCTAATTAGCTAAGTTTGACTACCTTTTAAATCTCTAATTGGCTATAATTTAAATTCATATGGCTAAAACATAAATTCAAATTCTAATCAATTAAATTTTATCCTTAACCCATCTAAGTTTTGGGCCCTTTTCTCATTTTTCAGCAGCCCAATTTTCTTATTTCCAATTCCTACAACTCAGCCCATTAATGCCTCCAATTTCCAGCCAACATTACACCAAGACTCAGCCCAAAGCCCCGTTCAATTCAATAACCAGCAACAATAACATACCAACAATACCCCACCATGTACCAGCATCTTCCTCCAGCGAAGAACACGACCAGACGCCAGACGAAATGCCAGGAGAAATTGTGCTGTTAACCCGAAAATCTCGCCCAACTACCTTGCAGAACCCATGCCCTAGCAGCCTCAACGTCAAACCATCATGTCCCCTTTCCCCCATTTTAAGGGATTTTCAAAGCTTTCTACTGTTGTCTTGAAAAGGGGCAGAGGAATTCGATTTTCAAATTCAAAAATCTACTCGTTTTCCCCCTCGAAAATCAGCCCTATTTCTTCATCTATTTAAGATGGTTTTCTCTATGTGTTCAAGGGGTAGAAATTGATTAAGGAAAAAAAAAAGATTAGATTTTGAGGTCATATACGAAAAAATATCTTACAAGACGTTTTTGGAGTTTGAGTTTTCGGCAAATAGTCATTTTACACTTTAGAATTTCACATTTAGTCCTTTGATTCTAAATTCCGAAAAGGTAGTCGCTCTAATTCTGCCCAAATTTCTTATTTATTGCTCGTATTTGGATTTGGTGGGGGTGGAAGTGGAATCGCTTTTCTCTTGTTGTCTTCAGTTCACTGCTCTCAAAAAGGTAAAAACTTGTTTCTCTTCTTACTATTTCGTTAGCTTTAGGTGCACCCCGATTTATTGTGTCTGAAGTTGTGTGTGGTATTTTAAGTTTCCTCATCAAGCTTTATAATTGTTTCTCTCGCGTTATGATTATAAGATGAGTGTGTGTTGCTGCTTATTTCTTGTTTTCGCATATGAGTTTTCATTTCTCTTTCTGAAATATGTTACGTTTCTTTCATAGTGATAACTTTCCCTTACCGTTTGAGAATCTGGAAAGTTTGATTGTTTTATTAGGATTTGTTGTCATGAATTCATATCGATGATAGACTTAACCTTTTTTTTTGTTGCTAGGCATGAATCTCACTCATGTTTATTTGGCTCTAATTCGCCATATTATCCTCTTTCTCGAGCTTACGACTTTATTTGTTCATCATACATCTAGCTGGTTTATTGTTCACATAAGGTGTGGTATAACTTTTGTAATCCAATGCAAGGATAGTGTGGTCTAAATTTTTAAATCTGCTCACGTGGCATATTTCTTTCTTCGCCATCTTAGCTAAACTTCATTTCCTTGTATATTCACTGTTGGCTTAAACTCATCTTAATTTCTCAATATAGTGATAGTCATCAGTTCTGCCTCCATTTTCTCGTCATATGTAGTAACCTAGCTTATAATTATTTTAAACTGATTAGGATTCATGCTTTCTTTAGACCATTAGTTATTTGTAATTTTATTTCCCAATTCATAATCTATGGTATGAAATACAAATTAGAAAGCTTAGAATATACACTAATTTTATTATAAAAATTAGTTTCTTCTTCTTTTAACGACAAAAAGAAGAATATTATGTAGTAAGTCAAAGAGAACATATCATAGATTGCAAATACACTAAAGGTAAGGCCAAAATACCAATAATAAATAAACGAATAATAAATAAAGAAATACAAGATATTAAGGCTAAAAATCCAATTAAATATGTACATTTAGGAGGAACAGAAATACTAATAAAAGCATGTTTTAGAGAAGGAATAGATACACCCATAGAAATATACTTAGCGGATGACAGAATCATACAACCCATAGAAAAAAGTATAATAAGTGCAGTAAAAGGTAACCTCATATACCAAAAAATTAAATTTATAATAAGTGCTAACTACTCCGTAGCAATAAATGACAGAAATATAGATAAATCATTAGTATTATATTGGAAAATGTCAGGAATAGAACTAGCCCCGGGAAGTAAAATATTTACAGCTAGATGTAAAAACTTATATGTTTTAACAACAAAACATAAAATAACAGCAAAAAATAAAATAAAATAAATAAAAATAGAAGATCCTTTTGAAAGAATAGTCACAGTCATAGATAAAAATGATTACAGTTATAATGAGATTGATATAGAAGAAGATTTAGAAATAGTAAAAGAAAGATTAAGCACATCAAAAAGAATAAACACAAACTGTGAAATACCACAAAT
>NW_006239228.1:758439-761256 GCF_000226075.1 Solanum tuberosum
AATAGTATGTGTCATAATAATGTGAATAGTATGTGTCATAAAGTAGGTATGGTGTGTCATATTATATGACAAGTGTAGTATGGGCAAGTATGGACAAGTGTAAAAATAATATGGGTAAGTGTAAGTAGTAGGTGTAAGTAGTACATTATAGTAAGTAGTGTAGTACGTGAGAATTCCTTTCTATATAAGGGAGGATATATGTAAATGAAAGTAGGCATTGCCTAACAGATTAAAAACTTTCTTCAAAATCACTCTCTCAAGATACTAAATACTTTAAAGTTAATGGATAAATCTGAAATCCAATCAGATATTTCAGATAACATGGCTAAGCAAGAGGCAAAGGTATATTGTTCAAAAAATATGTGGAACTAATTTCATATATTCCTGAATATCATATATATGATTGAATAAATTTATGTTAGTTATTATGTATTAGAATTATTTGAATCATGATTTCTAGTTTATTAGCACACTGGAAACAGGGAGAAAACTTCTATACTATGCCATCCTAATGTTGAAACCGGTAGGCGAGGAAAGCCGTTTAGGGGAGTAAACAAAGTTGAGGCGCTGATAAGAAGGAAGTATCCGCTAAAGTACGATGCTAGTAGTGACAGGAAAACATGATAAAGATAATCTAGTTCATAATGATCTAATATGAATTTAATCAATTATGAATATGATAGGAAGGAATAGTTGAAAATAAAAACTGCATAAACAATGAACATGACTACATATATGCATGACGAAATGATAAAAAGCTATGAAACTTTAATCTTATATATACTTAACGGTATAAAGATAATTGAATTAAGAAGAATCATATGGGAAAAAATATTTGATGACTACGAATTAGAAGATATATTAAATCAAGAATGGTATGAAATAGATTTACAAGATCTATATTTAGATAATGAAAGAATAGAATGGTACGATTTAGAAATAAATTCAGATTAAAATGAATTACGAATATTTACAATATTGGATAGAAGCTATGGAAGATATAAAATTATTAGAACAATTAATGGCGGAAAATTTATATATGTATCAAAGAACCCAAGATATGTTATATCTAGAATATATCATAAATAATATTAAAGAAATATTCAGATTAAAACAACTATCGGAAGAATATTACAATAAATATTACTACATATTACCATGAATTTAACACTACCAAAAAATAATATTAAAGAGATATCAAGATTAAGACACTTAGTAAAAAGATATTATAATAAAATCTTTAAAATAAGTTATTCACCTACCACACTACCACTTACCACACTACTACTCCTATGACTTCCCTAACTACCAGTTCCGCACCGAAAAATGGTATCAGAGCTCTGAAACCATTTTTTATATTATAACCCACATTGATGATGCTTGCACCACCTCTTCGTCTATATATAAATTTCATCTACACCTTGTTATGCGTCAAGATCAATGTAGATAAGAGAATTGGGATGTAACTTATGCTCAAGGTGTTTTCAGATTTTTATGAACTTGTTGATACCTCGTAAATGTTGAGACAATTTTTTTTTAATATTTTGGCTAAACTTTGAACTTATGGGCTCCTTTTCCATTCTATTTATTTGAATCAGTAGACCTTTAAATTCATGTTTGCTCCCTTCCTTGTGAGTCCTCTGTTCTGTGGATAACATGAGTTTTGTTACTATATTACATTGCTCTAGATTCATACATGCATTTGACTACATTACTTTATTATCATTATTTTTCTTTTGATAAAAAATAAGAAATAAATTTAAGTGTCAATCATTGGTAGTGAGAGATAACATTTGTATTGTTTTGTTTGCTACTGCCAAAGGGTGTCTCTTCCCTGATATGTGTTAATTGTCAAGATAACAGTTTAGTCACATGATTTTAAGTGTTACTTGTATAACCATGAGAGTTTAGGAGTTAAGAAATTTAATCAATTTAAATAAGAATTAGCGTAATTGTGAAGTCTGTTATAATAATTCTTATTATTATTATTATTATTTTTTAAAAATACATTCCTTCTGAAGTTGTTAGTTTAGTCATTGTTGGGTTCCATTTATTTGTTTAGAAGGACTTGCATTTTTTTTCTTTATTTATTTTAATTATTTGCATTTTTTTCCCTATCAATCGATATTTGAGTCTAGCACGCCACTAACCATTTAGTTGAAGATTGGAATTTAATATGTTATATGTTCAACTTTGGATTAATTACTTGGGTGAATCCCTTTTAAAAAATAATTACTTATTTTAAGTATACTCTTTAATTATTACCATATATAGCAATATATAACAATATTATATATTTATTTGATTTTTGTTTCTCTCTCGCCTCTTTCTCCTTTTTTATTCTCTCTGTACAAGGTATCAACATTTTAAAGCTACCATTGAAAGATCTACAATCTTGAACCACAAATTCAATTTGTTATGGCCCTTTAGAAGAAATTCCAGAGCTCATCCTTTCTCTAACTGTCCCCACTATAATGATATTTAAGTTGTTGATCCTTCAATATTTAAAGTGGTACAATAAATGGCTCTTATAAAAAATTTACCCCTAAAAGTTACTATGTATGTTGTTTTTAAAGATTGTATTAAATTGAAATGATGTTTGCAATATGAATTAAAAATATATTATACATGTATTATAAGTGTGTTATAAATTATTTGGGTTGGGATCACTAAAAAGAGAGTGAAGTCTGCAAGATGTAGTATAAACATATTGTTAATGAATAAAATATATATTATACATGACTTATAAATTGAAGTAAATCAACACGACCGGATTAGTCATGTTTTTTTTTCTACGCATCACCAATAAACTACAAA
>NW_006239228.1:762298-766829 GCF_000226075.1 Solanum tuberosum
GAAAATTTCAAAGAAGAAGAAAAAGAATAAAAAGTAGAAGAAGAGGAGGAAGAAAAAAAATGACAGAGAAAGAGACAAAGAAGAAGAAGAAGAAGAATAAAAAAATAAGAGGAGGAAGCGAAGCGAAGATAAACTGTACAACTTTTTCAATTTCAAAAAAATGTTATATTAATATTGTTATAGGTGGTAAATATATTTTTAATATAGCATATTTATGTGATTTACCCTTCAACTTTCCTTGAATTTTAATCCTACTATAAGTTAAGTATTAATTTTTCTTCCATGTTTACCTTGCATGAACCCCCCTTGGTTTGAGTCCATTCGACTCCCTTCTGTCTCTGCCCTTTTCATTTCGGATGTGCCATGGAGTTCCGAACTCAGCACTATCGAGTTGAACTCACCATTTCAAGAAATTGAAAGCTGAAACAGGTCTCGAAAAGCAGAAAAATGGGTTGTATACATCCGATATACACTGATATACATCAGGGGTATACAAAACGGAAATTGAGCCAAGAGCCCTAATCAACAATGAGTTTGGCCCAAAAAAGGGCCCAAATTCATCTTCTCCTTTATTCTCATAGATTACTCATTGTTAGTTTTTTTTTTGTAGTAACTCTAACTTTAAATAACTTAATTGAGCTCCCCAAAAGATGAGTTATTTTCTTTGTGTTGGTTTAATTTTAATACATTTCATGTTTTTCGTGTTCATTTATTTTATTAATCAAGTATATTGATCAAAACTTTATATCTTCAATTAAGTTAAACCTTTGGTTCTTAAAAAGAGATGTTCTTAATGCTTTTCGCTTAATCACATTTATTCATTTAAAAGTGTTTTTAAGTTAAAGTATTTTTCTCAAATAAACTTTAAAAATTTAGTCAAAACCTTTTCAATTAATAAAAAATAAATATATACTTACTTAGTCATTTTCTCAAAAAGGTTAGGCAATTAATTTAAAATGATTTTCATGCTTTAATTTATTAAATTGGTTTAAATTATTATTTCAAAATGAATTAAATAAATTCTAATTAATCTAGTTTTATTAATATTCTAATCACTTGTATTTCGAGACAAATGTTTCATTTTTGGGTCCCTTTCTCTAAAAAATTAAAAAAAATTAAAAAATGTGTCATTTATTTATTTATTTATTTATTTTCTCAAAGTTAATCAAATATTCTACATTATTATTTTTTATGTTAAATCATTATTTTCCTAAAAATAGTCGAATATATTTTAGTCAAGTCGCAGGTCAACCGCATGTTAGTGGGCACTTCGAATACTTAAACCCTTCTTGAAGTGCAAATTGAACCCCGAACCCTCTTTGGTATTTTCAAATGATTTTTTCTGTTTAAATCTTTCAAAATTGTAAGTTTTCTTAATTTCTTTAAACAATTAAGTGACAACTCTTTCTAAGTATTTTTCTCAAATTGTTTTATACTTAGAACATTTCAAAAAGTGATTTTGCTAAAGGATGGTAAAATTACGGCATAACACCCACAACATATACACAAGAATCTAACTCAAAACAACTCTAATAATCGATCTTAAACTCTCAAGAACTCCTCAATCACATCCCAAATTCAAGAACGAAAGTAAATTCAATAACACGCATCAAGAACATTCAAACTTTCAACTTTTAGGACGAATTCATGTTGAATTAATCATGTTTGGCGCGTGGGTGAATGAACCCAATGCTATGAGAGTCTCACATACCTCGTAGGGATCACCCCTTGAAGAAATCCACAAGTGATTCTTGAAGATCTTGACGATTCTTGCTTCTTCTCCTCTTCTTTTCTCTTCTCTCAAAACCCCAACTCTTTTTTTCCAATTTGCACAAACTGAACCAATTCAGTTTTGACCCTTAATTAATCCACTAAAACGAATTAAAATAATAGGGTATGGAAAAGACCAAAACAACCTTTGAAAATCCGGGTTGGACATTTCCTTATTTGAACAGCCCAACTTCCAATGGGCATAACTCACTCATACGAACTCGGAATCCCACAAACTCAGCGGAGTTAGAAAGATTATTCCAAGGGCTTTCCTACCATATCTAAAAGTACACATAACTCATCTTGAGTTAGGAGTTATGGCCGTTTGAAGTTGACCAAAACTCAACTTATCCTAACTTTAACAAAATTTCCAGATTTTCATTCTTTCCAAAAATAGACTATTTCCAATTCTTAGCTTCTTCCTAGTTATTTCGAATTGCGAGATGTTACAATATCTTCCCCTTGGGAACATTCGTACTCGAATGAGATTACTCTTATTAGGCTAAGAGTGTAACATCAACCATTCAGTTCAAACACCCAACAAGCTGATGCAAACAAACAACATGGTCACTCAAAAAATTAAAGTGTACTAAGAAGAGAATTAGTACCTTGATCTGAAATTTCTTCTGTTTCAAAGAGATGTGGATATCTGTTCTTCATATCTTTCTCAGCTTCCCAAGTAGCTTCCTTAACAAATTGGTTTCTCCAAAGGACTTTGACTGATGCTACTTCCTTAGTCCTTAACTTGCGAATTTGGCGATCTAAACTCTGAACAAGAATCTCCTCATAGGATAGGCTATCCTTGATCCCAATATCTTCATTTGGTATGATAAGTGAAAGATCTCCCATGCACTTCTTCAACATGGAAACATGAAATACCAGATGAACCGCTGGTAACTTTTGTGGCAGCTCTAACTCATAAGATACTTTGCCAATCCTCTTGGATATTCTGTAAGGTCTAATATATCGGGGACTAAGCTTCCCCTTCTTACCAAATCTTATAACGCCCTTCATGGGTGAAACTTTCAAATACACCCAATCATCTACTTCAAACTCTAACTCTCTTCCCCTTACATCAGTGTAGGATTTTGACGACTCTGCGCCGTTTTCAACCCCTCTTGAATCACTTTCACCTTCTCCATAGCTTGATGAACCAAGTCTGGTCCTATCAACCCAGCTTCACAACTTTCAAACCATCCAATAGGAGATCTACATATTCCCCCATAAAGAGCCTCATAAAGAGCCATCTGGATGCTGGAGTGGTAACTATTGTTGTAAGAAAACTCAATAAGAGGTAGGTGATCATCCAAATTACCTTTGAAATCAATCACACAATCCCTCAGCATATCCTCTAAGGTCTGAATAGTGCGCTTTGCTTGACCATCTGTCTGAGGATGAAAAGCAGTACTCAAGTTCACTTTTGAACCCAAGCCTTTCTGGAATGACTTCCAAAACTGTGCAGTAAATTGCGCACCCCTATCTGATATAATCGAAACAGGGACTCCATGCAGTCTTACCACCTCCTGAATATATAACCTGACATAATCTTCTGCTGAATGGATAGTCTTTACCGGTAAAAAGTGGGCTGATTTGGTCATTCTATCCACAATCATCCATATAGAATCATGTTGCCTGCGAGACCTTGGCAAACCTGTGATGAAGTCCATATTAATCATCTCCCTCTTCCATTTTGGAAGTTCTATATTTTGAGCCAATCCACCAGGCCTTTGATGCTCTACTTTAACTTGTTGGCAATTTGGACACTTAGTACAATTTGCAATGCCCTTCTTCATACTACTCCACCAATAAACCTCTCTCAAATCGCGATACATCTTTGTGGAACCCGGATGAATGGAATATCTAGAGCTATGAGCTTCTTCCATGATCCTCTCTTGGAGTCCATCCACCATTGGTACTCACAATCTACCTTGATATCTCAATACGCCATCTCCTCCTTGTTCAAAAGCTAATACCTTTGCTTATGAACATTTGTCTTCAATCCAAGAAAAATAGGATCTTGGTCTTGCTTTTCTTTCACTTCTGACACTAATGAAGATTTAACCTCATTCATCACCACTACTCCTCCTTCTGTGGAATCCATCAGTCGGACTCCTAAGCGTGCAAGTCTATGCACATCTTTCGCTAACTCTCTCTTTCCTTCCTCAACATGGGAGGTGCTACCCATAGACAACCTGCTCAAAGCATCAGCAACAACATTAGCCTTACATGGGTGGTAAAGAATACTCATGTCATAATCCTACAGTAATTCTAACCACCTCTTTTGTCTGAGATTTAGCTATTTCTGAGTGAACACATATTGGAGACTCTTGTGATCAGTGAATACATCAACATGAACACCATATAAATAATGATGCCATATCTTCAAGGAAAATACTACAGCAGCCAATTCTAAGTCATGGGTTGGGTAATTCTTCTCATGAACCTTCAACTGTCTGGAGGCATAAGCTATAACTTTGTCATTATGCATTAATACGCAACCCAATCCAACTCTAGATGCATCACAATACACCACAAAACCTTGAGTACCTTTTGGTAAGGTCAAAACTGGGGCAGTAGTCAACTTCTTTTTCAATTACTGAAAGCTTTTCTCACAAGCTTCAGACCATTGAAACTTCACCGTTTTCTGAGTCAACTTGGTCAAAGGAGACGAAATGGATGAGAATCCCTCTACGAATTTTCTATAATAGTCAGCCAAACCCAAGAAACTCCTAATATCAGTTGGAGATGTGGGTCTAGGCCA
>NW_006239228.1:767459-779822 GCF_000226075.1 Solanum tuberosum
AGATCTTTCAACTGTTTTTTAAGTTCTTTCAACTCTGCTGGTGCCATTCTATACAGAGGAATAGAGATAGGAGGAGTATCTGGAAGAACATCTATACCGAAGTCTATCTCTCTCTCATGAGGGACTCCAGGTAGATCACCTGGAAAAACTTCTGGAAACTCTTTTACTATAGGAACTAAATGAATATGAGGTATCTCAATACTAGAGTCATTAACTCAGACTAAGTGATAGACACACCCCTTGGAAACTAACTTCCTTGCCTTAAGGTATGAAATTAAATGACCTTTAGGCACTGCTGAACTACTTTTCCACTCTAAGACTGGCTCATTAGGAATCTGGAACTTGACAACTCGAGTTCTACAATCAATGGAGGCATAACAGGCATG
Source organism: Solanum tuberosum (assembly GCF_000226075.1). Taxonomy (NCBI): domain Eukaryota; kingdom Viridiplantae; phylum Streptophyta; class Magnoliopsida; order Solanales; family Solanaceae; genus Solanum; species Solanum tuberosum. The sequence continues at coordinate 767,846 of NW_006239228.1, forward strand.
AAGCCAGTCCATACCTAGAATGATATCAAAATCTACCATGTCTAACTCAATTAAATCAACCATAGTGTCTTTGTGATTGATGGAAATGACACAATCACGATATACTCGCTCAGCTAGAATAGATTCCCCAATAGGTGTAGAAACACAAAAGGGTTCACAGAGTTTCTCAGGAATAACATCAAACTTATTTGAAACATAAGGGGTTACAAAAGATAAACTTGCTCCTGGGTCTAGCAAAGCATAAACATCAAAAGTAAAGACTTTGATCATACCAGTGACAACATCTGGAGAGTTCTCTTGCTCATGACAACTAGTGATCGCATAAAGCCGGTTTGCTCCTCCTCCAGTACCGGATGTAGCTCTTCTAGGTGTTGCCCTATCTGGTGGAGCAACTGATGAAGATTGGGCTCTATTGCTCTGATTTCCGCTACCTTGCCTATTCTTAGGGCACTCTTTCATGAAGTGACCCTCTTGCCCATGAAACAACCTGACTGGCCATCATGACAATTACCTGGGTGGGTTCTACCATACCCAGCACATGCAGGAGCCTAGTTACCTCCTTGTGCCACACTACCCTGAGACTGCGCAGGTCTAGCTTTAAAGTTCTGCGAATTCTGACCATTATACTCACATTTGTTTCTGGGTGCAGGTGCACTAGCAGATGATGGAGCATGTCCCTTTTGCTTTTGCTGAAAGGACAAACGGTTCACATTAATTTTCTGCTGCCCGGACTCATTACCTGTCTTAGCTTTCTTATTTCTAAACTCCTCCTTATCCCTCAACTTCTCTTCTTCAACCTGCTGCACATAAACCATCAACCTTGATATATCTATGTCCCCAACTAGCATCGCTGCCCTGCCCTCCTTTCTTGATTGACGGGATAACCCAGCAACAAATAGACTCAGTCTACTCCTCATATCCGCAACCATCTCTAGAGCATAATGGATAGTTGGGTGAACTTCAACCCATACTCATGAACAGTCAAGAAATCCTACTTAAGGGTAAGAAATTCTCGCACCTTCGCCTCTTTCAGTTCTCGGGGGAAGAAACTCCCTAAGAAGGCCTCCTCAAAACATATCCAACTCACAGGTTGTGCATTCTCAACTCTACCCTCTTTCCACTGGTCGAACCAAGTCCTAGCAACATTCTTCAGTTGATATGCAGCTAGTTCAACTCTTTCAGTATCGGCAACATGCATAACCTCAAATACCTTTTTCAGTTCCTCAACAAAACTCTTTGGATCCTCAGTAGTTCTTAAACCAGTAAAACTTGGAGGATTCATCCTCAAGAACTCTCAGATCCTTGAAGTATCAGTCACTTCCTGTCTAGCTCCTCTTTTTTGCCCAGCTTGGTTGGTCACAACTTGGCTCAACATTCGGATAGCCTCACGGAACTCATCATTGGTAACCTCTCCTTGGGGTTGCACTTCAGGTGCATTGGGTACCCCTTTCTCCTCAACATTCCTCCTAGCAGGATGACCTCTGACAGCTTTTCGTGGAGGCATGATTATCTGAAAACACGTGCAAGCACGAATTAGAAGGACAGTTTTTAGAGATCAAACCCTAACGCACGAAATGAGTGTAAAAGAAGTGAGCTAATTTTCCTAAGTATTGCAGCCTCCTAATTATAGATGTGGCGCTCTTCACACCGATAACTAGGACTCTACAGACACGGCTTCATAGACTCCCTAGGACTCTTGAAATCTGTGCTCTAATACCAAGTTTGTCACGCCCTGAGCCTACTCCCTGGACGTGGCCAGCACTCAAGAACCATTATTGGCCCCAAACGAACCCTTGACCTGGCTTACTTACTCAATGGAAGAATCTAAGCATTATTACAATGATCAAATGCACTTACTCAAATGTTAAATAAAATAACTTAGAATGTTTAAAGGTCAACATTCAACTTGGCCAAAATGGCAACTCAAGTCTTAACATATGAAGTGATAATGTAAAGACAACGGAACTACTAACTGTCTGACTGTCTATGAAGCCTCTAAAACAAAGAGAATGTCGGGATAAGACCCCTGACCATCCTAATAATGAAATACTGAAAGCAAAGTGAAATGAGTCCTCCAAAATGCAATGAGGCTCACCAACTGACTCTGAGTACTCAACTGGATCAACGAGATGTTGGATGTTGATCCTGGTTACCTGCGTCTGCATCCTAATAAGATGCAGGCCAATTGGCATCAATACATTTAATGTACGAGTTTGTGAGTTGGAATGCTAAACATAACTCAAGCTTGGAAAGAATCTGAAAGAAACACTTACCTTGGCATTACTCAATTCCTGAATAACTTAACTCAATATAAAGCAATAAAACACATGTAATATATAGAAATCTTGTAAAACAGTAGAAAACAACTTAGTTTGTTAAAGGAAATGCAATAACAACACAACTTTACTCATATAATAAAGTAATATAATTTATGTGGGAGATTCTCTAACTGACAACCACCACTATGAGCCTAAGTGGTGATACAACGTCTTGCCGACGTTGCCAGAACTGTCCTATACTTTGCCGTCATATAGAACGCTTAACTAAGTGGATCCACTAGTCTATGCTAAAAGCATCTTAAGGAGTCATCTAAAAAGTATGATCCTTTACTATCTGTTGACACCCAATTTTGGCCGTCCACAATATAAATTAATCATCGAGCTTCTTAAATTCCAAACGATTTGAAATAATTGACGTAATAAAATTCAAAAATATTTTTTTAGTTCTTTTAAATAGTTTAGTCACTTTTTATATTTTTTAAATAATATATATGTTTACATAATTATTTATATAATTACTATATTTTATGAATATTCGAAAATCGCCTAAAAATATTTTGTTTTTAATTGGATATTTTGTTAATTAGTTTGGCCTAATTATAGGTTATATTTTGAGCTAATTAGTTTATAATTAAGTTAATTATTTTATCTTGTTTAGATTAAGAAGCTCGTTAGTCAAGTATATTAATTCGTCTTACTTAATTACTAGCCAAATTTATTAAAAAATATCAATTTGGCTACATTCCTAATTCATTGGCTAAATTCGTAATGCAATTGACCACTCAATTCGATTAAAATTGTAACTCATTAGCCAAATCTCCCAATACTTTTTTGGGCCTTTATTTTACAACTTTCAGCAACCCATTCTTTGTTTAAACACAATACTAAAGACCCAACCCATTCCCTTTACCAAAATACAATCAGCAACACCAAACGACCCCACCCCTATACTCTTCGCTCTTCTTCTTCCAATGAAACCCTGAACTTCAGAAAAATAAAAACCCCAACAGTCCAACAGTCCAAGCGAAATCCAGCAACGAAAATCCAATACCGCAATGCAGTCCATCAGCAAAATTGAGCCCAGCTCATGCGTTTTCTCTCTCTCTCTCTTGTCGTGCAAGAAGATGTTGAGAATTTTTCTGGTGGAGCGATCTCCTTCCGAGTTCGTCCTTGCTCCAAGATCGAACAACTCCATTCATGTTTCCATTCGAATTCGTACTAAATCGAGTTGGCAACCTTATCTTCCAAGAATTTCAAATTTCAAATTTCAAAAGCTCGATCCAAATCCCTCCCGATTTCCCCCCTCATTTTTCAGCCTTCATTCTCATCTATATAAGCTTCCATTTTCTTCATTGTTAGGTTAGACAAAAAAGGGTTGGGAAAAGTTGGATTTTTCTACTGATAGAGATAGAGAGAAATAGATATAGAAGAATCTAAATATATAATCGAAATAGCAAGGAAGACCTTTTTTCAATCTTTTTCATTTTCACTCGCTTTCTTTGTTTATCGGAATCTTCGAGGTTTATGCTTGTGGTGGTGAAATCGTTCCCAAAATATCTAGTCCCAGTCGCTGCCCGGAAAGAGGTGATTGCTCTTCTTAATTTTCATTTACTTGGTTCTTCGCTGTTTCATGTCAATATTTAAGTGTCTTTACTGGTGTTTTAGTTTTCAACATCTAAATCAGCTTAATGATTGTCTCTGTGTTATTTTATAACTTGTTCTTGTTAGATTTTTGAAGTTTTGGTGGTTGAATGTTATCTTGATTTGTCTATTTCATCCTAGTTTGTACATAAAGGAAGTTGTTTAAGCCTAATTAAGTTTCATGGAACCGATTATGATCTCGTCTTCACTTATGGTATTAACTTTTGATTCCGAATCCATCTTGTTAATGTTTAGCTTAAATTAAATCCCATTTCGAGTTATTGTATGCAATTTTCGGTTGGCTGTTTGTTTAAGCTCATGGGTTGCCTTTTTGAGTTTCTGCTTTTTCATTATGTTGTCATGTTGTAGTACGTTGTTTAGATGATTCCTCTATCGTCAATTGATATCGTTGCTAAATGTTCAAGGTTACAATTTCTTACAAATACTGCATATGTTTTCCCTATTGTGGTAATATTGCTTGTAAATGAAATGAGTCTATTTGGCATTATGATGGGGTATCATTGTGTGAATATCTTTTCTTATTATTTTAGAAAAATGGTTAGAATCATTGTGTCTATGAAATGATTTGGTCACATGCCAGACACCTGTAGCGTTATTTGGAATGGTTCTGTTCTTTTTGACAAGTTTCTTGAGTTGTGTGTTTTACTTAAATTTTCAGATTTTTGCATAGGTGTTTTTTTTACTGTGACAATTTAGGTGTTTAATTTGTTTGTTTGTTTTAAATTAGCATATGTTAAAATTGTGTTGTCATCCCAAGAAAAATAGTCCCCTTGATTAGTTTACATCTAGTTGATTGTTGTGCAATTGTTATCTTTCAATTAATGCATGTTTGTTTCCCCTTTAAGAATGACTCTAGAATCTGATTATGCCGTTTCTCTTTGTTCCATTTTTATTTGTACAAGCCAACAGTTAATCAGTTGTTACTTGCTCCGTAGTATTTATTCTAATCCTTGTCATTTTTCTTGCATGAGCCCCCTCGGATTGAGTCTTTTGGACTTTTTTCATCATCTCCTTATATTTTCGAGTATCGAGTCAGCCCTCCGGTGTTCAAGAGCGAAATAGAATTGACGTACAGGGCTGGAAAACATAATAATGCAAGTGTTCGGAGCAAAATGAAAGGTTGTATACACTTCGTATACAGCAGTATACATGAAATATGCAGAATATATAGTGATATACAACAGTAATATACATTGTGTACTATCACAAAAATGGGTTAAAAGCCCTCCCAAAATTTCAGCCTTGTGTTGTATCGTAGTTGGGCCAAATGCCCATCTTTATTTGGTTCTTATTTGTCTTATTACTTTAGGACAGGTGAAATTGGGCCTAAAGCCCAAAAGAAAATTATTTTTTTATGATAATCAATGACAGGTGCAAATGGGCTAAAAGTCCCAAAATAGAAATTAGGCCCAAGTACTGGCCCAAGCGAATAGAAAACCAGACTTGGCCCAAAAATCACTCTTTTTGTTTTATCTGTTTTGTATTTGTTTAATTATTTATTTGCTAGTCAATTTTAAGGTTTTTCTAATTCGATTTCCCCAAAAGATAGTCGTTTATAGATTTTCTAAAGACTAAATAATCATACTTATTTTACTACTTTAGTTACTTTGAAAAAATATTTAATTTAAGAAATCCCTTATACTATCTCTCTTCCCCTTAAAAAAAAATATATTCAAGTGTTAACTTGTTTATTTCCTAAACTTGTCAAACATGCTTTTATTTTAAAACCAATTATCCAAATATGTTAATTACTGGATAACCGTGTGTTAGCGGATATTTCGGGTGTTTTTAAACTCTTCCCGAAATGCTAATATGAACCTCGAACCCTCTTTTAATATTTTCATTAGATTTTTGTTTTAATCTGTTGGAAAAATAATTTTCTTGATTTTTCTTTAAAAATTAAGTGGCGACTTTTAAAAACCAATCTAATTATATTTTTTTAAAATAAAAATAGAGTGATGACTCCGCTGAGGAATTGAATGAGTTCTAACCTTAAAATTAACTTATTTGGTTATTTGTTTAAATTGCTTAATTGTTTCAATTTTTGTATATTATAAATTGTGCCATTCATGACATCGATTCCGCCAAATGACAAGTAGTTTGCATTAGAAAAAAAGGTGATTATGTGGCTTACCACGGCTATCCTTCAGAAAATACCATTTGAATTCATTTGAAGTGATAAACGAATAGTTGACTTGTGGTCATCCAACGTCGTTTATTAGACTTCACCCCGTAGTTTGTCCGACTCGGGTAACCAGGTCTTATGTAAACCAACTCTTAGTCAACTAGTGTGAAGCGAAACCAAATTTCTTTTAGCGCATTGAACTAAGATGACCCAACACCCAAGGTGTGTTGGGCCTATTAGAAAGACCACTTTGAGTCCAAAACGGCCCATGGCCTAAACAGACGATCATATTTATGTGTTTAAATTTGAAGGATGTATACGTTGTTTGAAAAATCATTGTTCCTTGGGGTTGGGAGTTTAATAGTTTGTTCTAGTCGAAGAAGGAGTTGTACAATCTACTATTCCATCCAAAATGTGAACATCCGGAGATGACAAGAAATCAAATTCAAAGGACCTTCCGTGGAAGAACAATTTAGGATTGTACCCCTATGCGGGATTGATCATTTGTAACCCTTTTCCCTATTATGTATCATCATTCAGCTTATTCATAAAATCTGTATAATTTGGGTTTTAGGGGGCAATGAAACGTTTCAAATGACGTATACATCCCTCAAATCGTTAGGCCTACCCTTGGCATAAAAGAGTCACATATCTGTTTAGAACGCACAATATTTGTTTATTTGTTATAACTATTTGTGTGAATATGTTGTTTAATTTGAAAATGTTTTAGCCTACTCTTTTAGAAATTTTCTAGAAAGCCCTAAGCACAAATATCAAGTCACTATCAAAAGTGTGTCCAAATACTCTTCGAGTCTTTAGTTTCCCAACAAAATTTGAACTTCATTTTTCACATCTTACCTTCTCATTTCAGAAAAAAGGTTAAGCCTTTATCTCAAATCAAAAAGAGGTTCAAAAGTCGAACTACGTAGGACCTGAATTCTCCGTGAGATACGTAGGCAGCGTCCTATGGCTCGGTCCCTATTTTTAGAAATTTTATCTTTTCCAACTTTTGTAAGGAGAATAGAGTTTCATATAAATCAAAATATGACAATGAAAGATACAATCAACTTTGTCTCGACTAAAGTTGACACCTTTGATTCACTAAGCTCAAAATCAAATAGACAAATTTATGTCTATTTAGTCATTTCTCTAAATACGTGGGCTAGTTTATCTTCGAACGAAGCAACTGTTGTACGTTTGCACCAATGTGTGATATCTTGTACTATTTATCACCTTCCGACTCTAACACGTTTACCTTTTGAGTTATTTTTCTTTTGTCAGGTGCTTAGAACTGATCTGTGTTGATAAGCTGGCTAAACACCCTTATTTTACAAAATCTAAGGCTCCCAAAGATTCATTCCTCGATCAAAGTTAGCAAAAAGGAAAGACAGTAATGGGTGATAACAATGAAGAGATTAGCCTGACGGATGTTGTTGTGTCTTAGCCCAATATCGCTGATCAAAATGAATTAATTATGCAGATGATGCAACAAATCGCCGAAATGACGGTCGAAATGCAAAGGAGGCAAGCTTTGCCTAATTCAATTTTTGCTTTCAACCCTCCAGGGGATGGAAGACATCCACTCCACTCTCCTCCTCCAAGCGCAGAACATGTTCAGAACCCACCCTCTAACCCCGCTCAAAATCCCCCAACCATCAACCTAACCGCTCTAAATCCCCATCATGCCTCTGTCTCTTACCAAGCGCCACCTCCTCCTCAAGGTACCAACCCCCAAACCTTCCCTCCTCATCAAAATGTCAACCCGCAAGCTTGCCCTCCCCCTCAAAATCAAATTGTTAACAATCCCCAAACCTTCTCCCATCACCAAAATCAGCATACCAACCCCCAAAATTTCCCCCAAAATTACAAAGCCACTCAGAATACCCAGAATCCCTCTATTGCTTCGCCATTACCTCAAAGACTACTTTCCAAATTCCAATTCCAATTCCAATTCCAAATGAACCTTATGCCAATTGTTCCGAGCTTGATCACTATGAGGAACAGGAGAGAGAGTGGAGGTCCAAGAAAGAAGCAACAAAAATGAATATAAAAGAAAAGATCAGGAAAGCTATGAAAGAGCTGCACTGTATTCCTGAAGTCGATGGGTTGAGTTATGAGGATCTGTGCATCCATCCGAATCTAGACCTCCCGGAAGCGTTTCAAGTGCCAAAATTTGACACTTTCGAAGGAACAGGGAATCTCTTGGTGCACCTGAGGGCCTACTGTGACCAGCTTGTGGGAATTGAAAGGAATGAAGCTTTATTAATAAGGCTCTTTAGCCGAAGTTTGAATGGAGAAGCCCTGCAATGGTTTACTTCACATGATATAAAACAGTGGTCTAGCTGGAATGCACTAGCTAAAGATTTTATCGAATGGTTCACTTACAATGTGAAGATCGTTCCTGATCACTATTCTTTGGAGAGAATTAAGCAGAAATCCACTGAAAGCTATCGTGAATATGTGTATATGTGGAGGAAAGAGGCCGCTCGAGTTGGACCTCCCATGTCTGAGAAGGAGATCGTTGAAATGTTCATACGTATTCAAGAGCTAGAGTATAATGACAGGATAATTTTGCTCATTGGAGAAAAAAATTGCGGAGATAGTCAAGGTAGGTGAGGCTATCGAAGATGAGCTTCAAACCGGAAAGATTTCTCGCGTTGCCGCCCCAACCGAATCTTCAGGATTGTTGAAAAGGAAGAAAGGTTTTCCTCGAGCTCCACAAAATTCATATCCAGCTTGTTATACCCAATCAGGTTATCAAACTCCACCACCGAGTTACCAAATTCCACCTCTTGTTTACCAAACTCCACTTCCAAATTACCAAAATACCCATCCATATTACCAAGATCCATCAGTTAATTGTTCAAATATCCAATCAAGTTACCAAACTCCACCTCCGCACTACCAAAACACCCCTCCTAGCTACCGAGCTCCACAATACCCAAATTTCCAAACGCAAGAACCAACTCACCAAAATCCTCCAAACTACCGTCAAGTACCTTCACATCCAAAAAATAATTACAATCCTCCTCGCCCAAATCTTGGGAAGAAACCTTCTAGAGTCTTTACTCCTTTGGTTGAGAGCCGAAAATAACTTTTTGAAAGATTGAAATCAGCTGGTCTGATACAAACAATTGATCAAAAATATATCAATGTCAACTCCAAGCTTTATAGACCTGATCTTCATTGTGCTTACCATTCAGGAGGTGTTGGGCATATTACTGAGGATTGTATCAACTTGAAACATAAAATTCAAGGCTTGATAGATCAATTGGTCGTCACTTTTCAGACTGCCACTCCTAGTGTCAATAGTAACCCCATGCCGAATCATGGAGGGGTGACTATTAATATGGTTGGAGTCGAAGAAAATTGGAATATGGAGAAAGTTATAATCTCAGCCAACCTTGAAAAGCTAGAGAAAGATGTGTCTCTCCAACCAAAAGAGAGAAATCCAAATTTGTGATCATGACACTTCATCAATCTTTTGCTTTAGTGCCGAAAGAGGGTCAAAACAAACATAAGATCGATCAAGTTTTTTCAAAATCATTGCCTCACTTATATCAATCTTTTCCAATGCAAAATGGTTTAGTGGAAGAAATCGAAAATTGGCTCAAAGGAGGTGATATTGTGCTTGAAAAGATGATCGAGACACTAGTCATACTAGACAGCGAGTCAAATGAGCAAATGCCTAAATGGACATCCACTTTGCTCTTGATTCCTTGCTCGTCTTGGTAGACATAGACAATTTTATATGTTATTTTTAAAAATTGGTGGTGTTTCGAATGAGGCTCGACACCCATCTTTTACTCTATTTTTGCCTCACTATGTTTTAATCTCACTCCTCATATTTTGGAAAAGGCAAAATGATTTATCGTCATGACCTAAGTTCTTATTTTCTTATTTCAAATGTAAGCCTCCTTCATTGCAAAATTTGCTTTACTTGCTTTATATTTACTATCTGACAGTATCTATCTATGATTTCAGTGAAAATATTTTCACATCTGTCAATAGCATGTCGTGTCACAAGCTGAATGAACAATATGAGGTAGATGCAGACGAATTTGAGGACTACGATAAGAAGATCATGGTACCCAACCTGAGTTCAGACAGTACGAAAGTCACGATAAGCCGAATCCAGAAGAGATCAGAATAGTGAAGCATGAAAATGATGTACGCATCAAAGAAATCAAAATTGGTGTCTATCTGACAAAAACACAGGAAAGAGAACTCATTAGTTTACTTGGAGAACGCATCGATACATTTGTTTGATGACATCACATGGTTGAGCATGAACATTGGATCTCACAAGTTATCAATCTACTTCAATGTTGTCAAAAGATAACATGTTTGAAGACTCATTTTCTATCATTTCTTTGTAACCGCCTTTATTTGATTGTAATCGTTTATACTTAGAATTTTTCCTTTTGTAATGAACTATGTTTGACCTGAATTCTCAAGAATGAGATACGTAGGCGGCCTATGTCGGCCTTAGTCACCCTTTCAGCCCTTGTAATATTTCTCTGTATTTGAACTACGTTCGACCTCAATTCTCAAGAATGAGATACTTAGGCGGCTTATGTCGGACTCGGTCGATTTCTTTGTAAATTTCCTATTTTTGTTAATCCCAGGGGGAACTACATTTGACCTAATTCCTGCCTCAACGGGATACGTAGGCACCACGACGGCTCTGTCATATTTCCCATAAGATTTCTATTTTTCTTTACAATAGAAACTGGGACATAATTTTTGAGAGGGACTCACAAATTCTAAAGAGGAAGATATTTTCTCCAACAAGTCAAGCTTGAAGATATATTGTGAGTTGCAACTGGGATAGAATTTTTTAGAAGGTCTAAAAAATTCTACAAGTCATATATCAACAATTCGAGATACCCCAAGACATCTAACTGGGACATAAATTTTTGAGGATGGCCTCAAAAATTCCTTCAAACATCACTAGAAGTTTGTAATAAATTTCGAATATTTCGAGCATATTAGAAGTTTAAAAGCTAACTTCATATGATCTCTGGCATCGCTAAAGTTCATAGTCAACTGTAGCAATCTCTGACACCTTTGAATTTCAGAGTCAACTGCAAACTTCTCGATTATAGTAGATTTCGGGAGAACATATCAGAAATTTCCCAAGCTTTAAGGATTTTTGGATTCTCCAGAACAAGCTATCAGACACACCAAAGTTTCGAACCAATGTCGTTCATTTAAGCGTGACATGACACTTGGTAGTGACCTTTTTCAATTACAGCTTTTTGAAAACTTTCTCTTAAAGATTTTATCTATATGTTTCAAATATTTTTGCATAAAAAGTTTTGTCTTGTCTATCGAGAAGCAAGAGATCGGAGCCATCAACTAAAGATAGCAAGACAAGGAGCAAGAGATTGAAGAAGTCAACACATATCAGTTTGTTTTAAAAACTAACAATTTTTCTTTGGATGCAGGTCTATAAGATTTCCTTAAGTTCATCATATTTCTCCATTAAACGAATATGGAGAAGTCAAAAGGGTGAGGAGCTCCCCAAAATTGACAACTTTTCTGTGGATGCAGGAAAGTCATTTAAGTTTTTCAGAAGAAAAAGAAAGAGTTTAGAATACGAGTAACAACACCTCGTTTAAATTCCCAGGAAAGCATAAGTCACAACGAAAACAAAGTGTTCAAAATGGGAACAAGTAAAAGCATCATCTCAACATATACAAGCATCCTCGATGACACGAGATTACACTTTTCAGCATCAAGAACGTTTGAAGACTATTCACGAATCTCGTTGATATCAAACGCAGTAATGTGAACTACTATGAGGGACATCGTCTTTACCGCCCGAATAGACATTCCTAGAATATTATCAAATGAGATAATACCATCACCCAGAGGGACATCATCGTAGGAATATCCTCATCCTACC